>NW_022196895.1:18191689-18203542 GCF_008632895.1 Mastomys coucha | reverse complement strand
AAAAAAAAAAAAAGAAAAGAAAACAACCAGAAAGATGGGAGGAAAATACATCTAACCCTGAAGGAAGAAGAGGGGTCACATGTAACAAGAAAGAGCACACCAACACTTTTAGATTTTTAATTTATTTAAAAGACAAATTTAAATACTAAAGTTAATGCTCTGGTTTAGGAGTCATAGCCTCTGTCTACAAATGTGACATAAATGGCAGCTGGACCAGAAAGGATGAAGGGGAACTAGAACTATTCTGATCTACATCATAAAGTTCATATGAAATAATACAGAGTAACCTCAACAGAAACTCAGTGAGGCACACTGAGTCCCAGTACTCAAACTCAAGAGACAAAGCAAAAGTGCCAATAGAACAACTAGCACAGAATATTGAAAAGTATGTGATTACCTTACAAGAAAGAAGAAGAGGAAAGACAGAAATAAATAAACAAAAAAAAGAAGTCTAATTTGAGGAAAATAGGAAACTGGTGGCCCAAAATCTTATGCAAAATATACATGGAATTAAAAACTCAAATTGAAAATATATTTCATTAGAGTGGATAAAGTGTCATTCTGTCTTATGATGACTATGCTATACATGAAAATTCTTGCAAGTAAAAGGTTAGAAAATCATTCTAACAACACCAAGCATAACTCAAATGAATAAAAGTCAACTCTCACAACTAGAAACCACACCAGGAATAAAGCTGGTCATTCATATACTGAGAAAGCTTAAAGTAGGAATAAAAGGATCTCATTTATGGTGATGCCCCAGTGCTTGCCTCTCTGTAATAGAATGTGAAGATTTTTTTTTTAAAAGAATCAAACCATGGAAGATCAAAAAGACTTCATCAACTAACTTGGCCTAACATATATGGAAAATAGCCCACCCATTCTGGGCACATGTGGAACACTTCCAAGCACAGACCATGTACTAGGTCCAAAAGCAACTCTGAAAATGCTTTAAGTGATTAGGATAGTAATAGATATGTTTTTGGTTGGCACAATAGAAACATTAAAATGTATACTTAGGAAATACTTAGAGGGAAATTCCCTAAATAGATGTCACCTCTGCAAACTAACTACAAGAGAAATCATATAATATACCATAGTATTTTTAGCAGAATTAACACTGCCCATGTAAGATTAGCCTCCTATGGTGAAACTGGGAATTCATACTGGGGAGTCATTGGTTTTCCCAGAGTGGGAAGGCCTCTGTGAACAGAGCATCGGGTTTGGATAGGGAAGAGTACAAAATGAGGTTAGGGGAATGATCAAGGCCATGTCACCAGTGGGTCTCCCTCAAGGAATATCTCTATTGCTTAATTAATACCTAATTTAGCAGCCAGCATAGAGAGCCCAAGAGAGGTCCTGGGAACATCTTGGGTACATAAGTAAATTAAGCTCTTGATTGCCAATGTAACCCAGCCTTCTTTATCCTTTCTATGCTGACTCTGATGTTAAATTTTCCCATTCAATTTACTCAGGTTCCTCTTTAGCCCCTTAAACAGCACGTTCTTGTTTCTCATTCGCTCCCAACTCCTTCATGGTGCATTTCTTAGGGTTTATTTAAACACTTTTGTCACTGGACTTGTGTCTATCATCTCTATAAATATCAGAATTATTTTATTTGACAACATCTAGAGCACCTGTCAGTAATGATGATATATATTCATCTCCCAATGGAAGACAAATGAAACAATGGTGTAATTCCAATGTTGATATCTAGAATGAAAATACATTGACTTCACAGACATACCAATATAATACATCAGGGGATTAATAAGTAGAGCACCAATCAATGCCAAACTCTATAAATTAAATTCTCTGTTCCTCTCATCCTGTAAAATACCTCACTAAGCACAAACATATTATCTTAAAATAAAATAATACATTTCTTATTGCTTTTCTTAGAAAGCTATAAATTGTATGTCTTGGGTTTGTATTTAACAGAAAGGAAGGAAACAGCATTTTAAGTTGTTTAATTCCGTGTTATGTCAGCAGCCCATTACTCAAGTGGAGGAGCCACGTCAGTGGTGTGGGGGAGATGAGTTCCTCAAAGGCAGAACTTTGAGTTTGAAAATTAGCAACTAATGGAGCATATCAAGTAGGTATTTTTCATACAACTTAGCATCATCATGACATAATGATGCTGCTTTGATGTGAGATTAACCCGGACACACAATTTTTCATTCAGAAGTATCAAGATTCTAGAACAATGAGCAGTGCCATGATAACAAGAGTAAAAGATTAAGATGGAAATTGTAGAGAAAGAAATTTTTGAATAGAGGCACGTGAAACAGCCTTGGTGTGTATACAAAGCCATGTTTATCATGGGATCATTTATAAAGGAGAAATTAGGACAATGAAGAAAATGACTCAATAAACCTTAATAAGGAAATAGAATGTTGCAGAGTTTAGGTAAAGAACTCTCCCCCTCCCTCTTGTCTCAAAGTGTGGTGATATTCTGCATAGCTTCTCAATCTGGAGAAATGGAGAGTTTTGTTCAGAACAGAATAGAAAGAATTTTGCTGTTGGGTTTTTAATCGTTTTAAAGAATTATTCATGGAGAAAAGCATCTGTCGTGGCAACTGCGTAGAGACTGACTTCCTGTGTTAATTCTTAGCATCTCCATAAAATTAAGTAAAGTCCAGGCAAACAAAACTAAATAAATCATGAAGACCTGCTCGGCTGATGGGAACAGCCCCTACTGACAAAGAGACCCTGCTACCCCATGATGGGGTGAAAATTGACGTACAGAGGGTGGACATGGGGGTGCAAAGATTCATGATGAGCAGTTGACAGATGCATTCTTGAGCTGGGCACACTGTAACTTCTGTGCTTAATTCCTCTTAATTAAAAGCTGGCCTTTGATCTCTTCAAATTGGGCTCCTATTTGAGTCATTCTACTTTTAGTTGACCTTAAGAAAAACAAGAAATGTCATGGGTTTCCACGATTAAGATTTCAGGCTGAGACAGTTATGTCACAAGGAAATACTGAAGAACATTGTATAGACTTTGTTCCTTCATGAAATGTGGTCCAGCTTTTGAAACTCCGCCTGCCTCAGATGTCCGCCATTTTGCAGCATATCTGTCATTCCTCATCATGTATTTGAGGACAACTTTCTCAAACCAAGCTAGTTCATGGAAAGCCCTCTCTGTGTTCCTTGTCAGCCCAATGAATGGCAGTGTTTCAGCACAGCTATAGTAAACATGAATGTAAATACGTCTATTGGAATGGCATCCACAGTTTCCAAGCAGATTATCTTCCTTAAAGACAGTGGTTTTAAAATTTAGACATTTAATTTAATTATCTTTTCCCAGAAGTATATGGGAAATCAGGAACCTAGTGTGAATAACATTATCCTCCCAGAATGAAAACTTGCGATAGCAGGGCTTTTTTTTTTTTTTTTTTTTTTTTTTTTTTTTTTTTTTGCCACAAACTCAATAATTTCAGTTTAATCACTAACTGTGTTTTTGTTTTACAGAACTCGTATGATTTGGAAAAAGAATAAAATTGCTTTTAAAGTACAAAAATAATTATGAACCACTTGAAACGTAATGTCTGTGTTTTATTTCTCATCAGAATTCATTAGTGTGTAACATCAATAATTTAGCCCATCATTTGCCAACACTGACGTGGCTCAGTAGTTCAATCATGTAACCCTGTAAACTCGCTTTCCATTAAAATGAATGTTGCTGACGAAGGACAACTAAAGAGATACTTCATTTATTAACTAAAGAGCTACTTCATTTATCAACATTTTTAAATTAGGAGTTTGGGGCCACAGAAGCTTAGCTGGATGATTGATTTGATGGATCTTTATATTAGACCTAAAGTCTTGTTCCAAATCAGACTATCCTGTGCACAAAGATAATCACATTTCATTTGTACAACACACCATTCTGGGCTCTCCGAAGGCAGACATAGCTACCTGCAGAGAATCTGATCACCCACCCCGACCACCACCTGAGTGCTTACTGCAGAACTGGGAAGTGTATACCAACCACTCTTTGCTATCTTGATTCACTTCCATAGGCACATTTCTTACAGAACGTACTACATGACATCCAATAAGTTAGTACCCTAGTATAGTTAGAGCAGTATTGAAGCATTGAGGAAACAGGCTAACCTAGTTAATGATGAGCGCAAGGAGCCCAGATTTTTAAAATTGTGCTTTGGTGCATTTGTGCCTCAAAATCCACAGACGATTGTTCCCAGGGCACCCCACCCCAGCATGCCAAACCCACAGATCCTCAAGCTCCTTGTATAAAGAGCACAGCATTTACCACAGACTACACTTACCCTGCTGTATGCTTAGGTGATATCCAGGTCTCTTGTGATACCTGGTTACATACATGGTCTTACGGTATGCATTACTTAGAATAATAACCAGATGGGTAGAAAGCTTTATATATACAGTAGAGATGGATTTTTTTTCCTCCAATACTTTTGATTTGATTTAACCAACTGTTGGCAGTAGGTTAAATGCACAAACGCAGAACTCACAGATGAAAGGTTGTCTTACACTTTTGAATTCCTCATCATCTCTCATTGACCTACACCTTCCTAGGTGGGTGTCACCTTCCTAGGTGGGTGTCACGTAGTCATTTTGAGACAGCGAGTTTCATTTTGAAGAGTTGGTCCCATGTACTCCTGAAAAACTGAGCTCATATCTATTGTAGTTCAGAAAAAGCAAACAAACAAACATGAAACACAAATCCGACGACAAAACATCCACAGCATTGTGAACCCAGCATCTTGATTGCTTCCCCAGGTCCAAGGTCTCAACGTGGGAGCCTTTAAATACAGTTTAGAGCAAACACCGGAAGACGGTGGCACAATCAGCCCCAGCCTTGTTTGTTCAGGATGTGTGTTTCTTATTGAAAACTTTTTTTTTTTTTTTTTTTTTGAAAACTAGGGGCATCTCAGCGTTTAGCCCTGAGAATTGCCAACTGGCATTTTGCCATGTTCGGGGATCAGAACCTTCTCAGCCAACTGATTTATTCAAAAGTCAAAATCCGGGTCTAGGTTTGAATTATAAAATACTATCTTCACGGTATCAAAACTGCGATTTTTTTTTCTTATCGCTTCTCTCCCTTTCGGGTTTTCTGTCCTCTCAGAAACATCTTCACCCTGGAAGATTCTAATAGTTAAAGGTGCTACAGTAAAAACTCCTTACGCCTTTGCTACCTTCTCCTTTCTTTAAGAAAGTTCACTTGGAAAAACAAATCTCCTTTTTTTGTTTTTTTGGGTTGGTTGGTTTTTTTGGGTTTTTTGTTTGTTTGTTTGTTTGTTTGTTTTTGTTTTGAATAAGAAATCACTCACTACACTCGCTTTGTCATTGTAGCCACAGGATGTTTTGTGAGGAGCTGGAGGAGGTGGCATATAGCTCCACACACAGCATCTCCAAGGGGTGCTCCATATCTGTAGCACTTAATCATTGTGATTTCTATTCATTTTACTTCCATTTATTTAGTTTATCTGTCACCAGCATCCTGGGAAGAAAGATTCTGTTAGACAAATTTGATAAATACATTAGCTTCTAGGGGGCTGGATGGGTAGGTCAGCAGGTCACAGCAGTTGTTGCTATTGCAGAAGACCCGTATAGATGCCATGCCCAGCACCGGCTCAGAGTCTTACTTCATCTATAATTACAGTTTCAGGAGATCCGGTGCCCTCTTCTGGCTTCTGTAAGCACCAGATATTCATGTAGGATGCATTATGCATGCAGGCAACACACACACACACACACACACACACACACACACCATAAATACGTGTGGCATGGCTCACAAACTGTGTAGCCAGGTTCAAATCCCATATTTTCTGAATCTTGATCTAGACTGTTTCCCAATACACATGTTATTCCAGGCACCAATGCTTTCTTTTTTGATATAGGGATGAGATAGAGTGAGAAGGTGGATCTTTATTCTGTGGCCTTATTGTAGAATAAAAGACAGGAAATGGAACAAATGTTGGGTGTAACTAGTATTGCAGCCATTTCAGGAGTTACCATTTTTTGAAGACTTGCCATGTTTATTTCCATTGTTGCTATACCAGTACCCATACGTACCAGCAGTGCAATGGACTCTTTCCCCACATCCTCACTGGCATTTTCATTTCTTTTTAAAATATTTTTAACACTTGGATATCTTTTATTGGTTGCTTCTTTATAGGTATAAAGTATTTTGATCATGTTTTCTCCATACCTTAAAGAGGATTCTTCCCAGATCCTCCTAACCTCCCTATGTACCGCCTGCTCTGTTGGCAATAATTGTGTCTGGATGGGATGGAACATCAATGTGCTTTTAACTTAACATTTTGCTGAAGATTCAGCTGCATCACCCCTGGGTATCTACAGGGCTCTAAAGCAATACATCACAGAAATGTTTACACACCATACTTGCTGCTACCCTGTTCACAATAGCTAAGATCATAAGCCAGCCTGGATGCCATCAACAAATGAATGACTAAAGAAAATATGTGGTAAATACATGATGGGCTTTGACTTTGCTGTCAAGAAAATGCCAGTCACAGGAAAGTGGATTGACTGAAGACATCATTACAATAAGTGAAATAGGACAGACTCGGAAATACAAACACCACAATTGTCCTCGCGTGTAAGAGCTATATTTAAATTTATATATGTGTAGATATTTATATTCATAGATGTAATATGAGATAAAAGTATAATAAGATTATGAGGAAGTAGATGAGGTCTAAAGGGACAAGCAATGAGGCAGAGTGAAGAGCTATGAATTCTTTAAAGCCTAGGGGAGGAGCAATAGGACCGGAACTAGGGGGATGGCTAGAGAGGGCAGTCCAGAGAGGGGGTTAGAAGAGCAATGCAGAATTGACATGGGAGGGCACATCCCACTGGGGCAGTGCACCCCTGTGTGGGTGTTACTAAGCTGTGTAGTAAAGCAATCGGAGTGAGCCATGCGAAGCCAGCCCATAAGCAGTGTTCCTCCATGGTCTCTACTTCAGCTCCTGCCTCCAGGTTCCTGCCTTGAATTCCTGTCCTAGTTTCTTTAGATGATGGTTTATAAAGCAAAATCCAAAATAAGTCTGTTCTTCCCAATGCCATGGTATTTACCACAGTAATAGAAACCCACACCCACTTATTAGATCAAAGATTTTCATTTTGTTACTAAGAGAATAAAGGAAGCAAACTGTTTTCCTTATAGCATCTCTGAAGTTTGTGGGGTTTTTTTTAATCTTAGCTTACTGTAATGAGAGATGCTGGACACTTGTAGCAGTCATTAAACTAAACTAAGTGGCTGTTCAACTACACTGTATCTTTTGATGTATGACCCAGACTTAAACCATTATAGCATAAATATTTTATATTTCATAGTTTAGTATGAAATTTGAAAAATAGTTCAAACTTCCAAATAATTCACCAAAATGAAGTTCAGATTTCCAGTGTCACAGATAAACATCTGCCACATCAAAAATCACTGGGTAGTCAACATCAAAGATTTTAAAATTCTTCTGCACATCTAGTGTTATTAAACAGCAACACTCATAAACATCTCTCAATCGCTGTCATTTAAAAATAGTTGTAAGTGGTGAAAACAACTAAAATTCATTATATAAATTTATAAAACTATCAACTAATAAAAATAAAAACAAATTTAAATAAAAATAAAGTTGATGTTAAAAACAAATACTGTGAGAATATATATTTCTAGGGCATCAGAGTGATAAAAATTCATATATAAAATAGGCAATAAATAAAGGCAAATAAAGATCATTTAAATACCTGTTGGGAATAGAATTAACCAGACCATTAATAAAGGAAATATGGTAATAGAAGCAGTTTATTAGAAAAAAAGAATAAGAGACAGCTATTACTGGACCTTGGGATAAAGCAAGTATGCCAACACGTGTTGACTGAAAACAGCATGGGACACTAAGAGGATGTGAATAAAGCCAGAGAACAAATTCAAATGCAATGAATTACAAGGGCTGAGAAATAAGAAGTTCACCAAGTGAGAGAGAGATTATCTCCTAGAATCCTGAAAACACTGACCTTTGGCAAACGTTTGAAGAGAGGGAGCAAGAGAAAGTTAAAACTGGAAACTTTTGTGAAGATTTTTAAAAAATAATAGGGATTATAGGTGTAAATCTTATTTAATTTCTGATCTTAGATGAAAAGCAAAACATTGTTCATGAATTTTTAAAAAGAGGCAAGGTCAATGTCTTAGTCAGGGTTTCTATTCCTGCACAAACATCGTGACCAAGAAGCAAGTTGGGGAGGAAAGGGTTTATTCAACTTACTTCCACATTGCTGTTCATCACCAAAGGAAGTCAGGACTGGAACTCAAGCAGGTCAGGAAGCAGGAGCTGATGCAGAGGCCATGGAGAGATGTTCCTTGCTGGCTTGCTTCCCCTGGCTTGCTCAACCTGCTTTCTTATAGAACCCAAGACTTCCAGCCCAGGGATGGCACCACCCACAGGGGCTCTACCCCCTTGATCACTAATTGAAAAAATGCTCCAAAACTGGATTTCATGGAGGCACTTCCCCAACTGAAGCTCCCTTCTCTGTGACAACTCCAGCCTGTGTCAAGTTGGCACACAAAACTAGCCAGTACAGTCAATATGGTGCAATAAATTCAATGGCACAGAAAAAAGAAAAGTGCAGAGATTGTCCAGAAGAAGACAACATGCTGAGACCTAGCCTTGCACATTATTGGAATTACAGCATTAACTAACCACTCCCAGGAGTGCAGTTGCCTGTAAGTCCAGGAGCCAAATCATGAGGTAACTGGACAGGAGAGAGTGAGTGAAAGAAAAGGGGAGGAGAACAAAGAAGAAAAAGAAAGAAGGGGAGGAAGGAGGAAGATGGTGAGGATAGGATAAGAGCTTGGAACAGAAATAGCTTGGAACTGAAACCTGTGTAAAGAAGACGGTTGTGATTAACCTGCAGAACATGCACTTAGAACAACAACACTGGGATGCTTTTAATAAGCATGGTCCCAATAAACTTTTATATTTAAATGGGTAGTCACCAGGAGTAGAAATATCTGAGCAGGATCAAGAGGTATGACCTTCCTCTGCATATAGTTTACAGTTGTGTAGCTTGGTCATTTTGTAGTACTCCTAACAGTGTGTGTGTGTGTGTGGGGGGGGGGTCTGTCTGACTTTTCTGTCTGCTTTTGGGACCCTTTTCCTCCTACTGGGTTGCCTCTTCCAGGCTTAATACGAGGAGAGGTGCCTAGTCTTACAGCCCCTGATATGCCATGTTTAATTGATATCCTTGAAAAGCCTGACCTTTACTGAAGGGAAATGGTGGGGGAGTAGATGGGGAGGAGATAGGAGGAGAGGGAGAGAGACTAGGAAGAGAGGAGGGAGAGGAAACTGGATTCTAAATTACTGTAGGGGAGAATAAATAAATTAAAAGAAAAAAGGCATGTGGCATTGTTGGAGTATGTGTGGTTATGTTGTAGTATACATGGCCATGTTGAACTAGGTGTGGCCTTGTTGGAGGAAGTGAGTCACTGTGGGTAGACTTTGATGTTTTAAAAGCCCATGCCAGGCCTGGTCTCTCCCTCCCCACTCGTGTGTGTGTGTGTGTGTGTGTGTGTGTGTGTGTATTTCCCCACGCTGTCTCTCGCCCTCCTCTTACCCTTCTCCTCTCTTTCCTTTCCCCCTCCCTTCCCATTCCCATCCCCATCCTCATCCCCATCCCCATCCTCATCCCCATCCTCATCCCCATCCCCATCCCCATCCCCATCCCCATCTCCATCTCATCTCTATCTTTATCTCTGTCTCTCTGTCCCTCTGCTAGCAGATGGATGAGGATATAACTCTCAACTCCTGTCCCAGGGCCATAATCTCTGCCATGATGATACTGGAAATGGCAAGCCAGTCCCCAGTTAAATGTTTTCTTTCAGAAGAGTTGCCTTGTTCATGGTGTCTCTTCACAGCAATAGAACACTGACTAACATGGTCTTTTCTCAAAGACTTGTTTTTAGGATGGCTGTCGTAGGAGATTGAGGAACCATTATTCAACAATGTATACATTACTGAAATGCATGCAACAATTCAAAAAGTAGTACTCTTGGTCCCTGGTCACACAGCAGAGCATTTTCTTTGCTGTCACAGTTGTAATCCTCAGTCAAACCTTGATTGTCTATATTACCCCAGGAATACTTCCTTTCAAATTTTATTCTTTAAGTATTTCTAAAGTGAGATGATAAGAATCCATTAGAGAGAAAGATGCACTTACTAGGGATTGTTAGGACAAGTAAATCAACTTCTTATGTGCTGACTATGGAATTTCAGGCTGACCTTTACTGAGCAAGACAATATTCATTCAACTTTGATATTACATTCCAAAGATTTGACAATATTGGGTGAATTTTCAAGTTCTTTTTCTTTCCCAAACAACTCAAATGCCCTTAAGCTCGAGTTGTTTCCAACATTGGCTGCTCCTTTTGTATAGATTCCTCAGGAATTCTCAGATAGATACTTATGTCATTAAGTAGTTTTTCAACTTACTAAAATCACCTCAGAATTGATGCAAGTGATGTTTTGGATTTCTTATAATGTTGGATGTTGCTGTTGTTGTTGTTGTTGTTGTAACACATGAAAACATTAAGGCATTCCATGTTTTCTTCACATATTTTTTTCTAATGACATCTAATTTCTAGCAAGTTACAAGAGCCAGACTTAAAAAAAAAAAATCAAACTACTTTCAAGTGACCTAACTTTATCTTCAATCAAATCTCTAGACAATGTATAGAAACAGGAAAATATTCATCAGCAGGGAAGGTAAATATTACAAGAATATAGTTAAATAAAACATTAGTACAAAAACATAAGAAAAATTCAAACAGTAAAAAGACAATGTGATCAGATGAAACCAACCAAGATCTCATAGAGAAGTGGAATTAAGCAGGGAGGACATTCAACAGTGACAACTATCTGCCATTGACAGGTAGTTGCCATTGACAACTGAGGGATAAAAAAAACTAACAAAGCTGAGTCTAGAAATAAGAATTGGAATGATAAAGATAAACAATATATAAAATGAGATTGAAGGCACATTTAATGTATTTTAAAAAACTAGTAATTTTGAAGACATAACAAAAACTCCAAAATGAGTAACACAGAAAGGGGTATTTTTGAAAGAAAGGGACTACTTGGCCCTGTGAAGTTTCTATGCTCCAGTGCAGGAGAGGGTGGGGTGGCGAGCAGGGGAGGGGGGAGGGAACAAGGGTTTGTTCTTATTTTTGTTTTTCCTTTTTTGGTTTTTTGGCTTATGTGCATGTGTGTGTGTGTGTGTGTGTGTGTGTGTGTGTGTGTGTGTGTGTGTGTGTTTGTGTGTGTTTGGAGGGGAAACTGGGAAAGGAGATATTGTATGACATGTAAATAAAGAAAATATCTAATAATAAAAAAAAGGGGACTAGTTAGCATAGTGATATCTCAAACCAACCTGAAATATGTGTACATAAGAATATGCTCAGGCCATTTTCTCTCCGGTGAGTTACTAAGACTGGAGCAGCCAGCCAGGAGGCACAGGCCCCACGAGTCGCAGGGGAGTTGCAGGGCAGCAGGGACAGGATCCTCTCAGCTTCCAAGTGACATAGGTGGAGCAACAACCTTCTCTGCCCCTTCCCTGCAAGTGGAGGGCCTACCTCCAAGGAGCGCCTTAACCCAGAGACTTGGGTGAGAGCCACCATTTTCTCTCCAGTGAGTTTCTAAGAAGGGAGCAGCCAGCCGGGAGGCACAGGCCCCATGAGTCTCAGGGGACTTGCAGGGCGACAGGGACAGGACAAGCTCTAATCAGAGACACTAAGAACATCTAACACCAAAAATCAAGAGATGGCAAAAGACAAACGCAAGAATCCTAC
>NW_022196895.1:18185234-18185386 GCF_008632895.1 Mastomys coucha | reverse complement strand
AACCACAAGGAACTCAAGAAGAAGGAAGACCAAAAGGTGGACATTGCATTCCTTTTTAAAAGGGGGAATCAAATACCCACAGAGGGAGTTGCAGAGATTAACTATGGAGCAGAGCCTGAAGGAAGGGCAAGCCAGCCTAAATATAGCTATCT
>NW_022196895.1:18176084-18184956 GCF_008632895.1 Mastomys coucha | reverse complement strand
CTTAGGACGAACAACAATATGAACTAATTAGTACCCTCAGAGCTCCCAGGGTATCAACCACCAACCAACGACTGCATATGAAGGGGTCTGATTGTTCTGGAAGCATGTGTATAGTAGAGGATTGCAAATTTGATCATCAATAGGAGGAGAGGACCTCGGCCCTGTGAAGGTTCTGTGCCCCAGTGTAGGGGAATGCCAGGGCCAATAAGTGGGAGAGGGTGGGGTGGCAGGCATGGGGAGGGGGGAGGCAACAGGGGTTTGTTTTTGTTATTTTTGTTTGTTTCTTTGTTTTTTGGAGGCAAAACTGAAAGGAGAAATTTATGTGTAAATAAAGAAAATATCTAATAAAAAAAGTTTAAGAAAAAAAATTGCTCACATAAATGCGTATCCTACACATACACACACACACACACACACACACACACACACATACACACACTTGCACAACTCAAAAAGAAAGTAAGCAATGTGTGCAGTACTTGCAACTTGTGACTTCCACAGTGAGATCTGGCCCGAGCATCAGGAAATAAAACAGCAAGTGATAAACATTTTCAAACAATATTCAGCTGTAACAAGTCTTTTTCATTCATGTTGACTAATTGTTTAGTATTAGCTAAACAAATTCAGAGCTATGATGAGCTGAACAATTACATTTTAGGCTATTTTTGCCCCATATTGGGAGCAAGGAAACTTACTGACTTCGGCAACTTGGTCATGAATGTGGGTTCTAAGCAAGAAGCTTCCCACAACCTCCAGAGGACTATATGTGAATAATACTGTTGCAGCGGTCAGAAATGAAACCTTGCAGACAGATTGCAACTGAAACTTCTCTACTGACATAGTGGTCCTTCAGTGCAAGCCTGTGGGTGAGCTCTCATTACAGACAGCAGACAACCTCTGTGTTCAATATCTGTCGTCATCAGCTTCCTCTCTCCCCTCCTAATCCACTTGTATCACCATGGAAGCTGTAGGAAGTATGAGCAGGTGCCATGCCATCAAACATTCAGTTTCTTAAGCTCCTTTTTGCTGGGCAGTACAACCCAGGCACTATCTACAATCTTCCACTTAAAGCTCTCCACAGTTTCAAAAACCCTTAGTTTCTTCCAGGAAAACAGACTCCACCCCTTAGAGACTGGCACAGTTGGTGGCATAATTTCATTGTTTCGAGTCCTCTGGAGCCTCATAGGACATGAGCAGTGCAAAAATATTACAGACAGAACTACTGAGGAGTTCAACATGTTAACATAGTCATATAATATTTAATGAAGAATGAAAGCTGAGGGGACTATTGTAGGAAAGAAACGAATGGAAGTAGAAAATATGTAGACCTAGGTCTAAATTATGGCAACAAATAACCAACAAATTATAATATAACTTTATGGTTTGTAAAATCTCTAACTGTTTAGAACATATAAACATTAAGATAGAAAACAACAACAACAACTCATTTCTGCAGCCCAGAACACCTTCAACTTACAATTAACAATGAAGAGAATAAAATTTCAAAAACTTACAGTATCATCTGTGCTTCCGGGCGGATGGTGCTGCTGCTCTACTTGTGCGATTTTATCCTTTAATAACTGTATGACTTTTGGCAAAGGCAAGTGACCCCTATTGTGAAAAGTGGAGTGAGGTACAAATCAATCATGCATTCCATCTTGACGGGACTCACACTCTGTCTCTGGTGTCCATGGAGTCCAAGCTCCACCTGTACATGCTCCATCTATAATTCAGCCCAATGGCTCCATTTTCTTGCTCACAATTGTCAGTAGTCATTTTCCTTAACGCGCATCTTTGAAAATCCTAGGTAATACATACCCACTTTACCATTCAGCTTTATTACCCTGAATTGTAGAAGTGCTTATTTATTCATCATCCCCTAAGTAGACGCATGTCTTTTACGTGTCTCGCTTTGTCTATCAGTCAGCATTCCTTGTAAGATATTCTTAGGCCCTTATGTAGGCATGCTGTCACTCTCTTCAACGGCCATCCTTCTGTGGCCATATCAGCATCTACACAATGTCGCATGAGATCAAACCTTACATTGAGCTCTAATAGTCTAGAAAGAGACTTTCCTGAAAAACTTTTGTTGCTTTTCTAGTTTTCACCAAACATTTTCTGCTGAAATAGGAGAAATATCCTAAACACAACAACTAGCGTGCCTGTGTAAGGACTGAACGCTATCCACAAGACCCAGGGAGATAACTGATTGGTTAGTTGTTGGTTGGTTGGTTGGTTGGCTGGTTGATTGGTTGGTTGGTTGGTTGGTTGGTTGGTTGGTTGATGTGTGGGTGGGTAGCTGGTGGTCAGTCAATTATTTGCTGGATAGTTTGTTTTGTTTTGCTTAATTCTTTTTCAACATGGCATTCCTATGAGGCTCAAGCTAGCCTAGAAAACTGGGTCCTTCTGCCTGAGCCTCCTGAGTTCAAGGGTTGCAGTGTCTACCACCATGCCCAGCTAAGATTTCATTTTACATGTTCCTTTTATTCACACCAAATACTCTTTCCTGGTTGTACCCACTGGGGACTTAATGGATGCTGCCCCATGAGAGATTGAGTTAATAATAAATTTTAAAAACATGGGATTTTAAAATGATATGATTTCTCTTTTTTTAAATTTCACATTCTATGAAATCACTTAATATACTATTGAGTTTTATTCGTCTTGATAAATGGGACAGATTATTCAGTATTTACAAAAATATTTTACACAAAACATTTGATTTTCCTCAAAGAAACACACAGGGTTCCTCTTGCTTCTGATAAGAAAAAAGAAAAGTGAGATTAAACTGCTAATTAAATTAGCAATAAATATGAGGGGGAAATTAGCAACCAATTTTATTTATGAGAATAATTTGGGGGAAGTTGTTCTTTTTATTTAGTACGCCTTGGCTTCTTGAAAGAACAGAATAAGGACAATTACCTCCCTGTGTTGTGTCCTGCCCACAAACACACACAAGAATCGGACAGAAGTGCTAACACTTCAGTGAGCCATTGGCATGAATCTGTCATTTTCAATAGACTAGAATAAGGCATTCAAAGTACTTTCTACCTTGAGTTATATTTATTTCTAATAAGGAACCTTCTTGTTTAAACTACCAGTGATGTGTGTGTGTGTGTGTGTGTGTGTGTGTGTGTATGAAATTAAGTTATCACTTTCCCTTCATCATTTGTCTTGTCATGGTCCAAAGGATGGGTTTATATTCCTCCTTAATTTAAGTAATGTTCCACTATATTTCTGGAAATACAGCCTCATTGTGTAGATGCCGTATCCTCCTTAGATTGTGCAAACCCAACCACAAAAAAGCCCACAACGGCTTGACTCTTCCAGTCTTATCTTACTTTGTCTTGAAATCTGGTAGTATTTTAAAGTGTGCTTAAAAGTTATCAATATAATGTTTCTTATGAATACTGCAGGGCTAAAAATCTAATAAAACTGCATTTAAAAAAAGACAAAAGCAATTTTTTTTCTCTCTTCAGAACCATTCAGCTATACAATCTCTACTACTTTTAATCCCTCAGAAGGTCTGATCATCATGCACAGGTCAAGTCCTTCCCCCAGCCTCCCCCTGCACCCCCCCACACACACATCACTTGCCTCTGCAAAGATGCACCAAAAAGCGAGTTAACTGCTGCCTTGTCTCCTTAACACACTTCCATTGAAATGCATTGAGAGATAATTTGATGAAAATACAAGAATTAAAAATGCTGAAATATTGCTTTCAGGAGCTACAAGATCAACTCACATTTGCATTTTTCAAAAGTCAACTGAAATATATATATATGTATATATATATACATATATATTTGTACAGAAAGCACAGATGACTTACTACTGTATCCCAGCAGTGAGCATGACCAGTTCCTAACTTTTTTTTTTCTGAACACTCCCCTGTGCTCTGACTTACAGCGGGGGAATCTTTCCATGAAAAATGTGTGCTACTTTTCTGCTTTTGGCCTTGTATGTGCTTCTCCTCTACCTTAATTACAATATAAATCAACTACAGAAAAAGATTTACAGTGATCACACCTCACTTAGAGAGCCGCGGAGATTGATCTGGAAGTGGACGTCTGTCAACCTGCACCTGCTTCCCATCTTAGCGACTCTAGAGCGAGTCTCAGGGTGCATTCACTGGCCATCAGCAGGAAGTCACTGGGACAGCAACAAGCTGTGGATCAGGAAGCCTTTGTGTTATCAGACTAGACGTGGCCTGTCATTCTCTTAAAACTGCAGGACAAAAGACAATTGGAACAACTGGAAGTTTAAACGCTGGGCACATTGTTAGTAGAAAATGCAACAGGACCTGAACTCATCCCTGGATGGTCTACTTGTCAAGGAGACTGACAATTGGAGCCAAAGTCTGCTTTAAGTGGATTAACTTGTAATTAACATCGAGAATTTATTTAGATAATATTATATTAAGGTTACTGTATCAGATCCTAGGATAGAGTCCCATTGGGTTTACATTATGAAACTTGACATTTCTTATGGTGAGTTCATTCATCAGTATGATCACACAATTATGATATACCAATGTATACACAAACACCAATGTAGAATCCAAAAAGATCTACGTGGAATCCAGAAACATTAATGTGGAATCCAGAAACACCCATGCAGAACTCAGAAGCAAGTAATAACATTGCTAATGTGTCCAGACCATTTTCATGCACTTAAAAGCTTTCGAAAGTGTTCAGTTTTTCTCTGACCACAGAAGTTTGACCTAACTTCTGTACTTCTCTGCACAGTGGTACTGTTCCCATCCTGGAAGACCAGTGCCACTCTGATCATAAATACAAAAGAAATGAGGTCCTGTGTCTCTTAGGTTCCTTTAGAAACATTTTTTTTCAGGGATTTTTGCCTGTTTGTTTGACTACTTCGATTGAAAAGTGATGCCTGATTTCTTCTTAATTATATGTATTAAAACCTCTACTGAGTTACTAAGATTAATTAGAAGTGATGCTGCACATTTGTATTCCCAGCTCTGAGGAGACTGAGGCAGGGAGAGCTTAAGTCCGAACTCAGGAACCTGAGCTATCTAGGAATACCTTGAAGCAAGTGAATGTGAGAGGAGAAATGGAGAGGAGGCAAAGGAGAAGGGGGGAGGGGAAAGGAAGTTGTCCTTTGCCATAGCAATGTTGATGAAAAATCTCATTTTGCCATTGTTCTCAGTTAAAACTCAGAGAAGAGCCTGTGAGGTGCACACCCCCCCCCAATTAGTACAATGGGCACATAAGGCTCAAGAGACATTACAGAAGAGGAAGTGGAAAGATGGTAAAAGCCAAAGGACTAGGAGGATGTCTGCTTTAAGATGGTGTCTTCTATATATGACAGGGAAGGTGTACCCTTGAACTCTCAACAATATAGTCTCCACTGTGGGGCAGTGTGGGGCAGTGGTCTGCTCAGGTAGCTTAGGCTCAGTAGAGTATTTGGCTTTGAGCCCTGGAGCCTCCGTGGGCAGTTTTCTGCTTGCAGGGGGAGGAAGGAGCTCGGCTATAACTCCTGAGTCTTTGACTCCTGCCTCAGTCACAACCCCTCACAGCTGCCCCCATAGGAGATGTGTGCTCTATCAGACAGACAATGCCCCAAGCTCCCAGCATTCTAGTTGGACCCTATCCCCAGTCATCTGACCACAGCCAGACAAGCCACACCCCATACAATAAAAGGGGCGGTTTGCCCCCTCCTCCCTCTTACTCTCTTGCTCTTTCTCTCCTCTCTTGCTCTTTGTTCTCTTCTCTTGCCTTCTTGTTCTCTTGCTTTTTTTTCTTTCCTTTCTCTCTCTCTCTCTCCTTCTCTTCTCCTCTCCTTCCTCTCCTTTCCTTCTATATACTTGACTGGCCTATTTTCTCTTTCCTATAATAAAATATCTCATTTATACATTGCCTCCTTCTTGACTAACTTGCCCTGCCCGCAGGCCATCAGCACCAGGGAGAGAGAGAGAGAGAGAGAGAGAGAGAGAGAGAGAGGGAGAGACATCGGCCTTAGAGGCGCCTGCCCTCAGTACAACAAACCACTCCATTTGAAATACCAAGAAGGAAGGGGGAAATTTCACAAGGCCCTATCCTTAGGCAATGGCTTCTGAGAGAGGAAAAGCCAGTTTGCTCCTGAGATGAGCCCAATAGGTTATCCAGTCCCATGTGGTCAACCTTAAACACTTGTACATATGAATAACATAAAAATAGACTGAGTAGGTTTATATGCATATCTATGTAAAATAATTATAGACATCATGGCCTGAGAGGGTAGTGGAGAAAAGAGTTGGAAGAGGAAAGGAAGGGGTGGAAATTGAACATGAAAAATGAAAACACAGTACACACAAATGAAATTCTCAAAAATATGTTTTTAAAAATACTGTTTTCCTGCTTTAACTGTTGCCCATACTTATCATTTTCCATACTTGAATGTTCCTCTGAGCACGCATACTCAGCTCATGGGAGAACTCAAAAGTGAACATAATCATGCTTTTAAAATAAAGTCTAATCTCAAATCTAGAAATCAGCTAGTAATTGCAATTATCATTGCTGTGTTTTAACTGATGACCACCGATCTCTATCCTGGCAAACGGCTCATAGAGCATTAATTGCGTGTCACATTACTGATCTGTGGAGTTAAGCTCCGTCTTGCCCTTGGGACTGAGGGCTAAAGCCACTTTGTAAATGTCTTTCAGAATTGAAAAAAAGGAAAAGAAAGATGTCGAACTAAAGGAGTTCCCTTCAGTCTCTAAAATGAGGACTTCACTATCCTTCCAAATGTCATGGCATTCCCTCAGCATACACAAGGACCTGCATTCAGTTCACAACACAGAAAAAACATACCCAGAGGAAAATGTCATTCCCTGCCCTTTGAATACTTCTAGAGCATCTACTGTGCTCCAACACTGCCAAGAAGAATATATTTCTCCCCCAAACTTCCTAGGGATATTGATAAAAACCTACCAGAAAGTCATTCCTTACAAGTCAAAAAGTCCAAAAAGCTTGCAATTATTATGATCAATTTTATTATCACTGTTACTGTTTGTGCAGAAACTTCTGCATTTTTAAAATCTGGTAAACATCTTTTAGTTTGCCTCTATCTTTATTCCTCAGTATAATGATCAGTATAACTCAAACATGTCCTTCTCTTCTGATTAAATATTGGAGGTTCTGATTAAATATATAGAGGTTATGCAATGTGGAAGCAACTTAGGCAAGGTAACTTTCCTGGGACCAGTTTAGGCTGACATTTACAATAATGTCCTATTCCACACAATAATAACTCAGTCATAAGTTATGTAAATGTTTTCAGGGTTGTATTCATACTTCTGTTTTAGTTTAAATGTTTCAATTTGTGATAATTTCATATATGAATACTGTAATTGCATGATTTTTAGGACAGTCTTCCCTCTCTAACACCTCCTATGCTCTTCTCACTCCATCCCATATATATATACATGACATATTCTTCAATTAATGCTGTGTGTGTGTGTGTGCGTGTGTGTGTGTGTGTGTGTGTGTTTGTGTGTGTAAACATAGACTATGAGTCCATTTAGTGTTGGTAGTATGTATACATTTTAGAACTGAACATTTGGAATCAGATAACTTACCAAGGATCTCACCCTGGAAAAAAACCTCATTCCCCTTTCTTGGTTGTTGTTGTTGTTGTTGTTTATTTGTTTGTTTGTTTTGTTTTTTCAAGACAGGATTTCTCTTTGTAGCCCTGGCTGTCCTAGAATTCACTCTGTTGACCTAGCTGTCCTCGAACTCAGAAATCCCCCTGTCTCTGCCTTACAAGTGCTGGGATTAAAGGTGTGAGCCACCACTGCCTGGCCTCTTTTTCCTTTCTTGATGGCCGTTAATTTCTTACTTCGTCTGGGAATGAAGCCTTGTGTAAACTTCTGCATTCACGTTACACTGTCAACTAGTGTTGTCATTATGTAGGTAGTGCTTAGGTTAGCATATTGTTGAGATTTGGGGGGCAGGGGTGCAGCTGCTGTGCCCTATATAGAAGACACTACCTTACAGCAATTATCCTCAATCTCTGGCTCTTATGATCATTATATTTCTTCTTCCATGATGTTCTATGACCCTAAGGTGTAAGGATTGTAATGTAGATTTGTCAGTTTCTGGATGCGTTTGACTAGTTATGAATCTCCACGATAGTCCAGATCTTATGCAAATAGAAACCTGATTAGGGATATACACTTACCTAGGGGTAAAAGGATATATTTAAAATGCAGTTATAAATATAATGGTTTAGGGAAATGGCAGTAGTAGATTCTATTCTAGGATCCATGACCTCACCAGCCACAGGTGGTTCTAAGTTGCCAGGAATGAATTCCCTTGTATTAAGTGGGGCTTCTTGTTCAAGCGGATAGCCATTGGCTACCTCCAGGATAGTTGTGTCAGTATTATGCCCTTGGGGATGTCTTGCCAGGCTGGTGGTTGTTGTGGCTCCTGGGCTTTAAAGCTTGGTATGTAGGATTGTCAATCGATTTTCTCTTTTAAGAGCTGTATAGCACTTTCACTGTCAGAGGGCCAGTCCTCAGAGATGAAACTTCTAGATCAGTTTGAGCTCAATCCCTCCAAGTCCTGTGTGTGTGGGGGGGTCTTCAGCAATAGGAAATTATCTTCAAGTTCTGGGAAGCAACCAAGGGTGATGGCAATGACCTGGATTATTTTGGAAGTGTCTCAGACAACTCCTGGGGAAGGTTCCCATGCCTGGCACTTGGAGTTTTTTTAGATAATTTATGACTCTTAGGGAGAGGATTATCATCCAAAGTGGCATTACTTGATTCAAACTATAAGATGTATTGCAATCTGGCATCCATCAACAAAAAGTACCATTAGATATAATATTTTGGAATAATCAAATAAAGTGAAGTTGAAAAAAATTA
>NW_022196895.1:18156084-18171084 GCF_008632895.1 Mastomys coucha | reverse complement strand
CAGACACATGGAAACTGAACAACTCACTACAGGATAAAAAAAATGAGTCAAGAGCTGAGTGGTTGTGGTGCACGCCTTTAATCCCAGCACTTAGGAGGCAGAGACAGGCTGATTTCTGAGTTCGAGGCCAGCCTGGTCTACAGAGTGAGTTCCAGGACAGCCCCGCCCCCGCCAAAAAAAATGAGTCAAGAAATTAAGAAAGTAGTTAAAAAAAAAACTTTTTAAAGCTAAATTAAAATGAAAGCATAGCATAACCAAACCTAAGTTTCATATTTTAAATAACATTCAATATTTTAAAAATCTAAATATCATTGTCTTCCAAAAAAAAATCATTTAGACAAAAGCATCTCCCCATTAATGATCTTTAAAACTCTAACAGTGACTGATCTCACATAAAAAGGCTCTATATTTTATCAAAGTTTTGTTTCCTTGCATGGCTTCTCTTCGCAAACATTTAAAATTTTATAACCCTGTATGCTAAAATGAAAATCTGTGTATGTATGGTTGTTCCATGGGAAAACACATAGTAGATGGCTTTGTCATTAAAAAGCCATAAACCCAGGAGACTCTTCATAGGGTGGCATCTGAAAGTTTTCCTCAAAAGAAAAAAGTAAGGCATCAATGTATTGGTTATGTTAAGGTTTCCAATCAGATATTAAGAAAAGTAGACAACAGGAGCTTAACACCCTATCTTTCAACTCATACCTGCTAGATGAGATGAAACTGAGTGGTTAGATCTGATGGAGCTACATGTCTGAGAGTGAGCGATGAGTGAGCCATCTGCAAACTTCCTAGCTGGGTGCTTTCTGAATGCTGTGGATAGAGTACAGAGTGAGTTGTTTTCTCAGAGCAGATGAGGATGGAGAATTTTGCCTATAAATTCAGGACCCAATTAAAACAAATGCAGGTGAATGTGCCCCCTCCAATTAAGATACTTAACAAACTTGTTCTTAACTATCAAATAAGACTTTATAACTGAAGGCAGGTTTTAGCCTCCACCCAACCTCTTGATCCCATTTAGTATGGTAACCTTCCTAAGCTACTGCCTCCCCTATAGAGGATTCTGTTTACTACGTAATGGTGGGGTCATCTGTGAAATACAACCTGTGAGAAAAGCCTCAAGCACAGAAGCCAGCTTTCTAACCACCCCAGGGTTACGCATCAGGACCATCCTCATGGAAGAGCTGTAGATACGTCAGAGCAGACTAGAAAGGAAAGAGGAGCATCCCTGCAGGAGAGAGCAGAAAATCGTTTAATCCATCTCAATGCTGCCACCAATGAAATGATGGAAGGGGGAAAGCAAACCTCATACCTAGCTGGTAGAAAGGATAATTCTCAGAAGTTCGCTCCTCTGCTAGAAACAGGAAACTCTACTTCAAATGCTTGCTGGGGGAGAGCATTTAATAATTACAGTGTAGAGACTGGGGAGATAACTCAGTCAATAAAAGGCTTGCCTTGCAAGCATGAGGATCTGACTTTCACCCCAGACACCCATGCAGAAGAGTAGACAAGTGGTTCTCTGGAGCTTGCTGATCAGCCATGCTAGCGAAAGCAGTGACTCCAGGATCAGCAAGGATCAAACATCAAAGTAGAAAGCGTGTGAGGAAAACACCCAATGTCAAACCCTGACTTTCACATGAGTAAACATACACACTTTCACATGAGCGAACACGTACATGCACATACGGGCACACACAGAACAGATTTGTTTTAAATTAAAACCTACAAGGAGTAAAATAAAATAAAAATAAAAAACAAAAACAAAAATTAAAACAAACCCCTGTTCCCTGCCCCCCCCCCCACTCACCAACCCACCCTCTCCCGCTTCCTGGTCCTGGCATTCCCGTACACTGGGGCATAGAACCTTCACAGGGCCAAGGGCCTCGCCTCCCATTGATGATCAACTTGGCCACCCTCTGCTACATATGCTGCTGGAGCCATGAGTCCCACCATGTGTACTCTTTGGTTGATGGCTTAGTCCCTGGGATCTCTGAGGGTACTTGTTAGTTCTTATTGTTCTTCTTCCTAAGGGGCTGCAAACCCTCCAGCTCCTTGGGCCCTTTCTCTAGCTCCTTCATTAGGGAGGAAAAAAATAGTTGCAATCAAACGAATTTGTTGAAAGTGCTGGCTAACTAGTATAGTGAAAGAAAAGATAGATGTTAAGGATGGATTTTTCCTTCCTAACTCTCAGGCATCTTAGAAATAAATACTCCATCATGAGACTACCTGAAGCCACCTCTTGGGCATCCATAATGTTAACCAGTTTGTTTATTGTCTTCAGTATCTACTACCATCCTATACCAAGCCAAAGGAGAACCAGGAAACCAGAGTTTTTATACTAATTGCCCTCTCCTTCCCTCCATCCTGCTTCCCTTTCTCCCTCCCCCTCCTCTCTCTCTCTCTTTGTCTCTCTCACTCTCTGTCTCTGTCTCTGTCTCTCTCTTTCCATACATTCCCCATCTTTCTCACCTCTGCCTTCAACTATATAACCACAGCTGAGATGATCTCTATTGTTAATTTCTATACAAATCTTTTCTAGACAAAAAAAAAAAATAGAATGTTTTCCCTGCTGTGTTACACAACAGGGCAGAGTAGATTGTATAAAACTTGCTGGCATTTTGGTAGATACACCATACTTATATAAATGGAAAAACCATCCACTACATCCAAATCACTGATCCTACATTATCCAAATAAATAATTTTCACTGTTTTATGTTCTTTCTATCAATTGAACTCAAGATAAATAAGGTAAGTATTGTAAAATTAAATTTATGAAACATACATAATTTGTGTGATTGGTAGATATTATAGGGTTTTATACATGGTTTACAAAGATTAACCTGCTTGGTGTGAAGGTAGGAAGAAGACAAATATAGTCAGGAGTCAAAGGACCAAAAGTTTAAATCCATACAAAATATATCCCTGGGTTTCCCAGCAATAACCACATTTAAATTTGGAAATGTCTAAGGGTTGGCAAAAATTAGCTACTGTCACAATATGTTGCTCATCCCACCTGAGTAATCCTGAAGATTGTACACAGAAGAATGTTCAAAATGCTACTTTGTTAACACTGACCTATAATTAGCACTGTCAGCAATGTATTGGGCATACTGTAGCCCCAGTGCAGGAAGAAAGCCTAAACATTTATTGTGTGAAACAATGGGGATGTGTTCTAGATCAAAACGTTCCTTCCCAACAACAATCTGTGAATTAACGGGTTACGGTCTCCCTAAGTTCTGTGATGGTCGCCTGTCTGTGATCCTGGCTAACTCAGCAAGTTTCCCATGGAGACAGTCGCTTTCTCTATTACTATAGGTGCATATTAGGAGCTGGAATCGTGCCACAGCCCAGAAGTATCCTCCTGGTATTCAGTATCCAGCAGATGCTGAAATTTCCCTAATTTTATTATTCTAAATGTACTTTTAATGCACTTGACTATGTTTTATGATGTCTAGTTAGCTGATTCTTTTCTTCTGTGGTTTTTATTAGCATTAATAATTACATACAATAATGGGGTTTTGGGATATTTCATGCATGTGCACAGTGTATTATGATCATATTACCCTCCCATGACCCACTCCTGTGCCTCTACCATTCCTGCTGATGCCCTTCCTCTTCCTAACTCATCTCCCTCTGCTTTAATGTTTTGTTCTTTGTCTTTCTTTTTTAGTAACCTGATGAGTTTAATTAAAGTAGCTTATAGGAAAATACTTACCAGTACCCACCACTAAGGAAAATTCTTTCCAGCTCCTAGCAGCCACCAACCTCCTAGAGACCTACAGGGAGGGGTGGGGCCTCATGAGCCTCTCCTCCACCATGACAGAATGTTGAAAGATCCTGTCCTCTGAAGGTTTTAAACACATGGTCCTGATGGCTGAGAGTTGAAGACTACAGTGCTCACACCTAGAAGATGACAGACATTTCATGTCACTCTATCCTCAGTGTCTCTGGTTTTCCACTCTGGCTTCTGCAATCTTCCCTGAGACAACTTGGAAGGGGTGGTAGAAAGGTCTCATGTCAAGTTAAGTGTTCAACTGTCACTTATTTATAGATAGAAGGGAAGATAGGAGATAAAGTACATATCTGTATGTGTGAGTGTGTGTGTGTGTGTGTGTGAATGTGTGTGTGTGTATGTCCACGCATGTTTGGGCATATATGTGTGTGTATCTCCTGGAATAGTGAGTTTATCATGTCAGTCACATGAAAAATGCATGTGTTTACCCTGTGAGTGATAGCACGAAAGAGGAAAAAGCAGGTCAGAGAAATTAAGAAACATTTTAAGCTGTTGAACAATACCTTGTTTCTGATTCTTCGTCAAAATTAAGAAACAGAAATGAGGGAATATCTCAGTGAGTGAGAGAGGGGATCATGAAGCAGTTTCTGGTGATTAAGCATAATTATATATGTGATCCTTTTGCAATAATTTTTTTTGGCTTTTTAAATAAAACCATTAAAATACTGTTTTAGCTTCTGAATTTATTAAATTGTTCAAGACAACTCATAGGAGGAGAAAGGCAAATCTTTAAGAAGTCAGTTCCACATCTGAAAAGAGTGCTTTATTTTAACAAGGCATTCGGAAGTCCACTGCTGAATTCCAGTATAATTCTACTGTGTTATATTCGCACAACTGTCTATAAATGGACCAATTTAGTTCTGACACACCAAACATAAATTCGAGTTTGAGAGTCTCACTTGGCTGAGTTGCACAGGTATCTGTATTATTCTGACTATGATGAAAGGTCCAGGCCACTATGGGCTTGCTTCTGCTGCGCCTTGGGAGGATTCGTGATTTCCTTTTGTTCTGTGTCAATTTTTGTATCTAGATTATTGTTCTAATTCCCCTCTTCCCATTAACCATGCCATTATAGCTGGCACACTACTGTTGGTGATGGACAGGGTGTTTCCCACGTATGTTTTACACAAGAGCTGTACATGTTACATAGATACAGATAAGAGAGAATGGCACTAAACTTGGTGGTTAAGTTACACTCAGGACCTAGAGAATCTGGGAATAAATTTTTAAAAAATGGACCTCGGAATAGTTCATGTCACCAGCTGCATCAGATGCCCATTCCCTGATTGAGACCACAGCCTTAGAAAGGGCACACTGGGCATGGTCAAAAGGAGACGACGTCCTAGTCAGCTGGGTCAGCCAACAGCCCCTGGTAACTTCTGGACAGACAGACAATGAGCAGGTTGACCTGTGCCTACCCTAGTTATATCAATGTTTCTAGACTTGTCTGGTGGCTTGAGATAGCCTAAGTGTGAGTGTATGATATAATCAAGGCCCAAACAATTGTAATCTCAAAAGGTTGATAATAATATCTACAAGGCTATCTTGGCCAGAAAAAAGAAAAAACTTGGAATTCCATTTTTTTGTGCCTTTGTGCAGCAGTAGCCTGGGAACATCCTCCAGTAGATTTCTATCTTAACCTAAGTGTCATAATCAAATGTACCATCTGTATTAGCTAGGAAAGATGGATGCTAAAGAATATGTAGGAGCACAGTGAATTCTGAGTAATTAGTAGTGTCTGGGGCAAAGTTAAAGTTACCAAAATTGAAGAATAAATTGATACAGAATGGAAACATCTTATTCGTTCAAAGTTCGTAAGTGGTAAAGACTGGAAAAGTAAATAACCTCTTGTTCCAGTCACCTGGTATGTGCAGCATTAGCTCTTCTGGCCACTAGGGGACACAGGACTTTACAGGTTTACATAGAATTCCTTGTAGTATCCTGAACTTAGACTAAAAGACAACAGGATGCTAAGAGCATCAGGAACAGTGACTTTTTTTTTTTTTGTCTTGGCAGTGCATGCCCATATCAGCATTTATTATAGTGCTGTTTAGTTTCTTTAAGTGGATTCTTACAGTATTTTCCACTTCAAGATCTGTTTGAAACCTTGGCTACTGCCTGGGCCAGACCTTTACTGAGTCCATCAGACTGTAGTCCTCAGGCTGGCAGTATGGCTCAGTGGGTAAAGTGTTTGCTCCACATGCCTAAAGATTGGACAGAGTTCAGACCCCAGCACCCACATAAATACCAAGCAGGTGTAGAGGCCACCCTGCAATCCCAGTATTTGGGAGGCAGAGATCTTCCTTTTAGTTCCTGCAGCAAGATGAATAGCAAAATGAGGCAAATAACTAACTTCTGGTTTAAAGTGAGAGAGGCTTCAGTATATAAGGTAGAGACAGCAATTAAAGAAGACACCCAATGTCAACTGTTGTTGTCCATACAAACCTGCACACTGGTATTCATGTGTCACTACACAAGTATTTGCACATAAACTCATACTCCATTCATATTTATGTGAAAGGGTGAATTTAGTCTTTTTTCTTTGTTTGTTGTTTGTTTGAATAACAGCCTTAGCTGAAAATATTTCTGGCAGAGCTTTAAGTGTTGAACTCTTATCTAGGTAAGAATTAGAGCCCTAGAGATAACAAATAAATGTAAACAAAAAACATTATGTTTATACTCAATGTCAGGCACTTTTACAGAAAAATCTACAAATTTTCACCCTGCAATTTTCTTCTAAGAAAGTGTTATTTTTACTTACATTAGAAGTTGAGGAAAGGAATAAAACTTAGATTTAGTAGATGTGTATGAGGACAAAGATGAAATTTGAAACCTTTTCCAAAGTTCATTTCATTTTTCTTGTCCCATAAGGTTCTGGAAAGAGAGCCAGTGGCTTCTTGATTCTAATACTTATGTCCAGTTTGAAACAACAGACTGTCTTCTTCAAATGGGGACTCCTCTCAGGCAGTCTGGGCCACCTCTACATCACCTCTGAGTGAAGAACTCGGAGACTACTAGGATTTGGATCTGGAATGAATCTCAGTGGCCATGGGCTTGGACCCCAGCCTGTGGGATTGCTAGGCGTTGACAGAACACTAAGAAGGAAAGGCCAATGGCAGATGGTCAGATGCCTGGGCACATGTCCTTAGAGGACAGCAGCATCCTGGTCAATTCTCTCTTTCACTTCCCTCCTGGAGGCTGTTGCTCTGTCATATGTTCTTGTCTATGACATGCAGCCCTGAATCAGTAAGTCTTTAAACCTCTCTGAGCTCCTGGCAAGTGGCAGGCAGCACACTTTATGCTGCCCACCCCAGAAACTCTGGATCTCAGATGGAAAAACACACACTACCTTTATATTTTAATATGCCTTAACTAGCTCAATAGTTGGGCACTTTCTGAACCTCCATATGGCTAACACACACTCCCCTCTGGTATTCTTGAGTTACTACTTTCTGAAATCTACACTTTATCTCTGCTACTCCAGATCCAATCAGGGGAGTGGAGCCTGGGGCCAATTGTTCCTGATTCTTACTTGGTTGGTTCTTTGTCTTCCTTATCTCTCACGTTTGTATCCTCTTCCTTTCCCTTTCCCTGGCGATTCTCCTTCCCCCTGTCCTACATTTCCTCTCCAGGAATCTTCAAAGTTCTGCCTCTGTCCCCATCCCCACCCACTGGCTGTTGGCTTTTTATTGACCAATCAAAAAAAACCAATGGTTGGCAGGCATCTGCAGCAGATGTATGAATTCTCATGTAAGCACAAGTCAAATATCCAATATCTCACCCTTTTCATCCATTCAAAAGGCCATTTCTCTCATATGTACATTGAACATTGGCAACAGTTATGTAAACTATAAGATATATAATGCCTAGTCTATTCATTTTGTCAATTTATATACATTACACTAACATCTATCATAACTTAAAGAGCTTACAATTCTATACCTGAATTATGTTTTGATTTTAACTTGCATTAACAACTGAAAATCATCCTTTCAAATCAACATAATCTTTCTCAATGTTAAACAACTTAAGTTGATTATGAGACTATAACTAATCTTCAACCCCATCATAAATCTGAGAATGAATTAAATATTACATTAATACATAGGAAGCACAAAACATAGCTTCCAAAACTTAACCAAACTGTAGAGACATCTGACTTCCTGGACAGTTCCCCTTTCCTCAAAATGTTGGAGCATCTGTCTTCAGCCTTCTGGCCCAGGATCATCTGACAGACCTTAAATGAAGCAGGAACTATGAAGGACTAGCTTATTCTGTATTGGCAGGGCTTAGCTGGTGACTATCCCCTCTTGTATAACCTTTCTTGCACAGTATTTTTGGTTTGTAGTTGAATTGGGGCAATTTTTGTCTAGTGACTACCTTGCCATAACTAGAGCAATGCCATATGGAGGATATGATGCTCAGTATCTTCTTTGAACTATGAAGGGGGTACTGTCAGGAGCAGGCATGTCTCTAGTCAAAAGATCTTTACTGATGAATTACCATTTAATGTCATAGTCTGTGAATTTCTGATGTTTTTGAAGACTATCTCTATGAAATATATCTGAACTGTTAAACCTTGACTACACTTAGCTATTTCTATTTGAATAATAGTGAAAACATTTTATTATAATTAAATCAGAATCTAATATAATCATGAGTTTACTGTCTGCCCTTTACTTGCCTAAGTCAGTTATTGGTTTGTTCCCATGTGTAGGAACCAGCAAATCTAGTTAACTGTCTTGTTTGATGTTCTCAAATTTTTCTTTTCTGTAGCTAAGATCTTTGTGGGGTCTTCCCTGCAATATCCAATCCACATCACTCTAGAAGGGTTCCAAAGCATTTTCTTATTTCCTATTGAAAAAATACAGAGCCTGTCTCCCAAAATAGCATGTCCTTTGTCCAGTAACCTGATATCAAAAAAGGTATTAACTGATTCAATTTAGTAGCTTGACCTCTCCCAGAGGAATTTTAATATAAACACCAAACTCATAACTACACATATTTTGATAATTGAAACAATTCAAAACAATTAAAAGAATTTAAATATTATTATCTGTTATGATAGTGTTCCCCCACCATCTCCTGCCCCAACCTACATGAGATCAAGACCTAAGTTATTTATTCATCTGTATACTTCAATCTTCCTTTCTATGGAGATTAATATCTTTGTGGGTATATATGCCCCCTTTCTCTTTATATAACTTGAATTAACATAAGTTTCTACTATCTTTCTGAGATAAGGTTTTTCCATTTATCCCCTGCTCTTGACCTACAATCTAAGAGCAAAATTCTCAATTGTTTATTCATCTATGTATACTTAAATCCTCCCTTCTATAGAGATTAATATCTCTGTGGGTGGTACATATGCCCCCTTTCTCTTTATAAAACTTAAATTACTGGGCTGGAGCAAAAGAGCCCAGAGTCAATTCCCAGCAGCCACACACATTATTGTTCATGGCCATCTGTACAGCTACAGTGTACTTATACACATAAAATAAATAAAATAAAATAAATCTTTAAAAAAAAACCTTGAGTGGGGCAGTGGTGGCGCACACCTTTAATCCCAGCACTTGGGAGGCAGAGGCAGGCAGATTTCTGAGTTCGAGGCCAGCCTAGTCTAAAGAGTGAGTGCCAGGACAGCCAGAGCTATACAGAGAAACCCTGTCTCAGAAAAACAAAACCAAAAACAAATAAACAAACAAAAAACTTGAATTAACATGTTTCTACTATCTGTCTGAGATAAGATCCTTCTCCTTATCTCCTGCTCCTGACCTACAATTTGATCAAACACCTCTATTTATTTGTCTATGTATTTAACTTTAATTAAATTCCCTTCTACTTGCTATATAAGCCTGTCTCCAGTCTCTAAATGTGACATACCAGGCTAAGCAATCTCAGAAATCCTGTATAGACCATGTTCAAAGATTCCCAAGTATTGCCCTGGCAAGACTTTTTCAATTTTCTTTTATATATTTTCATTTATTCTACTCTGTCTGCCTCCATGTCCTTGATTTCTATATTTGAAAGCCAAACATCCACAAGTTGATTCTTCTTAATCTGCGACCCCCAAGAAGTTATCTTAAGTGTTTGCTTACTAAGCTCTTAGTTCTGGAAATCTATTTAACAAGAGATGTGAGGGTTAATGTTTACTAAAAGGGATGGGCAGAGTAACGTTCCCCATCAACCTGATGGACTTGAAATCCTACTGGGGACACACTTTTGGACAAATATGAGAGATGTTAAACAGAAGAGGCAAGACACACCCTGAATGGAGATGGCACCATCCCATGGGCTGAGGTCCCAGAGTGACTTAAAAGAGGGAAAGGGGCTCATTAAAAGGATCACTGGGTAAGAGCACCTATCACTAATTCTGACAACCCGAGTTTCATCTTTGGAGCCCATACTCCAGAAAGAGAACATACCCCCAAAAGTTATCATAAGGTGCGGAGGGAGGCAGTTGAATCCAGCACTGAGCTGTCATGTTTCCTGACTGAATACAATATGGCCTGCCTCCTCATGTTCCCACCACCCTTTCTTACCTGTCAGGATGGATTGTACCTCCTCAAATAAACCTTCAGTTGGGGAACTACTTTTGTCAGGATATTTTTCTCAGCAACAACAAGTAACTAGGACTGGACAAACAACCCAATCAATTTTACAAGTGGGAAGATCAAAATTTGATTCCTAGAACCTACTTCGAAACCCAGCATAGCAACAGTACTTACAATCCCAGATCTGGAGAAGCAGAGTAAGGCAGACCTCTGGGGTTCATTGGCCACACAGGCTAGCATTGTCAGTCCACTTCAAGTTCAGTGAGAGGGGCACGTCTCAAAAGAAATTGATGGGACCTGGAAAATGACACCTCTATACTCACCCCCTGTCTTAGGGTCAGAGCAATTTGGGGAACAATGAGTATATTGAACTTCTGTTTCCATATCAACTGCTTACTACCTGAGGAAGCCAAGATAGGAACTCAAACAGGAGAGGAATGTAGAGGCAGGAGTTGATATAGAAGGCATGAAGAGATGATGTTTTCTAGCTTACTCCTTATGGCTTGATCAGCTTGCTTACTTGTCACCAGAATCAAGCCAGAGAGTGGAAGTTTATACCTTTAATCCCAGAACTCAGGAGGCAGAGGCAGGCAGATCTCTAAATTCAAGTCTAGCCTGGTCTTGCTAGAGTGAATTGCAGGACAGTCAGGGACACACAGAGAATCCCTGTCTCAAACAAACAAACAAATAGGCAGATAGACAGGAACAAGAATTCAAGCTCAGGGATAGCACCACACTCAATGGACTGGGTCTCCTCCATCAAGTACTAATTAAGAAAATGCCTAACCTTCTTGCTAACAGACTTACCTCATGGAAGCATTTTCTTAATTGAGGTTCCCTCCTCTCAGATGACTAGCTTGTGTCAACTTGACATAAAAGCATCCAGAACACTCCCACCTGGATGTTAGTTGCTTATCATTGCATTTTTGAATTTTTATATAGGTCTTTTAGAAAAACTCTCTCTCTCTCTGTTCTCTCTCTCTCTCTCTCTCTCTCTCTCTCTCTCTCTCTCTCTCTCTCTCTCTCTGTCACACACACACACACACACACACACACACACACACACACACTCACACCACACACCACACACACCTTCAAGCCCATACCCGTGGACCCATGGATGCCACACAACTGCTTCCTTCCCCACCTTACAACTCTCCTGTGCAGAAATTCTAACATAAACTAGATCCTCTCTATCTTCAATAACTATGGCTGTCACCCTAGGTGCCAGTTAACTGAGTACTGTGTGAGAACAATGTTGTATCATATTAACATCTGAATTCCTAATATGGGCACATTCAATTAAAAGTCAGAAGAAATCTAAATACCCTGTGAGTACCCTTTCTTTTCATCTGATTAATACAATACTTTCTCAAAATCACTAACAAGGCCTCTCTCTTCACTTGCTCATTAACAATTCTGTCCTATAGAACAAATTCTTGTCCATGTGTGTTCAGTAGCTGCTCCTTTCTCTGCCCTAAGACTGACCCAAAAAGCCTTCCCATGGACGGTTTATGTCATAGTTACACAACCATGAGCAGCCAAAGCTAAACACCTGATGTCTCCATGGAAGTCCTCCAGCAACCCTGCATGGCCCCTTTCTCCACTTCTGCTCTCTCTGTTCCCTCCATTTTCAAGGCTCTGTTAATTGCTGGTAGAAAGCAAATGATCTCTTTATTTTGCTTTCTTTTCTCCTAATGTTCCAGGTGATAAGATATCCCTTTCCACTCAAGAAAATTACAGAGTTATTTTCATGTTTGAGAGTCTTGGGTCATTGAGATGGCTCAGGAGTTAAAGGTGCTTGCTGCCAAGCCTGGAGACCCAAGTTTGATCCCTGGGACACACAAAGGAGAAGGAAAGAGTTTGGACATCGCATGTACATTGTGGCATTCTTGCACATGAACACAGACTAAATATGTGTAATTTTTACAAGTCTAGAAAAGAATTACAGTTGTTGCTAATTCTGAAGAAAAATGTTTTGTTCTCACAGTGGAAGGGATAAAGAAAGTAAATGAGAGGAGGAAAGAAAGAGGCTAAGAGGAAAGGTGTTCAGATATCATTCAAAAGTGCTATACATAACGATTAATGAAAAAAGTGGCCAGAAAGTTGAAAAGAGTAAAGGAGGGCTTATTGGAGGGTTTGGAGAGAGGAAGAAAGTGTAAAGTGATGTAATTTCATTGTAACCTCAAAAATAAATAATTTAAAATGAAATTAAATAACATGTTTGTCAAAAAGATTGGTAGCTAACTTCTTACTAAAGCAAAATTCATGGAGTAGATCTGCTTGCTCACACTTGTATGCTCTCTCTCTTTCTCTTTCTCTCTCTCCACTTTTACTATTATATAATAAACATGAAATAAAGAATATATATTTACATTCATTGAATACACAATTGGTTACCCTGGCATCCATGAAATCATTATCACAATGAACATAATCACCCAAAACTTTGTCCATCCTCTTTATAAACATGAAGGACCCTCTCCATCCCTTGCTTTATATGTGTGCCAAGTAATGTCTCAGCTAGTTTCTGCATCTCGTAAATTTTTATACACATGCAATTATATAGTACTCACACCTAAGTTTTACTAGTTTTTACAGTCAAATATTTTGATGTCTGTCATATCTTAGTATATGTTATAAACTCAAGTCAACTTTCTTGTGGAAAGTCCACTGTAAATACTTCACAAGTTGTAGATTTAGCATTCATTCACGAGTGTCTGGGTTGCTTCTACTGTTATGAATGAGGTTAATATGGTTGTTCATGAGCAATTTTTGAAATATTTCATTCTCTTAAGTAAATTCAAAAAAGTGAATTTTCTTGATCACAGAGTAATTATATACTGGACTTTTTCAAACCTCACCAAATGCTGTTCCATGCTTGTTTTACTATTGATATTCCCAGCCGTGCTGCATGAGCATTCCAGATTCTCTGTACCTCTTTCTTCACTAAGAGTAGTCAACCTTTGTATACATCCTCATGGTCAAGAAGGAACAGATTGAGCCTGGTGCCAGTTAGAGGACAAACTTGTCTGTCGGGAACTGATCTCACAGTTCTACCATCTTACCAGACCACTTTATGGGGAAGACTGGGGCAAAGACAATGGTGATGTGCTTGACCATGCTTTGACCAAGCATGTAATTCTATACCCTGTATTTGAACCTGAACCACTGGTAGGGGATGAACTTGGGAGAACTAGACATCTCTTTCCAATACACTCATGTTGAATAGATCTCTGTTTTATTCCTTTGTCACTTGTTTGTTTGATTGAGCTGTTGAGGGCAGGAGGCAGCAGTGCTTAGATTCTTACGGCTGCCAAAGCTTAGGCTTTGACTCCAACAACTTTTGTAACAATTTCTGTCAGAATGCGGGATCCTAATTCTAGTCTCCTTGGTTGAGTAGAAGGGTCCTTTCCTCATTTTAGAGATAATGATACACATACAAAGGAGAGAAGGAGAAGATATTGTGATTTTATAAAACAAATACAGCTTTCTATATTTGAAAACTGGTATTGTGTTTCTTGAGTTTCTTTTCTATATTTCTTATGTGATGCTCTGTCCAGAACTCCCTCCCAAACTGGACCTCTGGGAAGAAGACATCTCAACATTAAATTATCACTCACAGAACACCAAGATTCTTTTAAACACTAGGACTTTCATGTCCTTTAGTATTGACATTTAACTTTTACTGAGGTATTCAAAGATTACATAATAATAACTTGAAGATGCCCAGGATCATAAGATCAGAGGTGAGGAGGACACAATATCTGTCTCAACACCGGGAGTAACTGGGACCACTGGGACCCAGGCACGCAGGAACTCCACCAGCTCAGTGGCACCGGTTCCAACTGGTCTGTCTGAGCCAGTGCCCTGAGCAGACCTTGGGCACAATCTCCACACAACGCCTGGAGAAAGCTTCACTCCTAGGTGCTCTAAAACACCCAGGATCATAGGATCAGAGGAGAGGAGGACACAACATCTGTCCCAACACCAGGAGTAATTGAGACCAGAGGGACCCAGGCACACAGGAACTCCACCAACCCAGTGGGACTGGTTCCCTCTGGTCTGTATGAGTCTATGCCCTGAGCAGACCTTGGGCTCAAACTCTGCAGCAAGTTCTATAATACCCAGAGGAAGCTGTACTCTCAGGCACTCTAAAGGGCCCAGGATCACAGGATCCCAGAATCACAGGATCATAGAGACAGCTTGACTCTGAAGAGTCCTGACACAACCAAGATCACAGGAAGGACAGGCCCCAGTCAGATTTAGCAAGGACAGGTAGCACTAGAGATAATCACATGGCAGGAGGCAAGTGTAAGAAAATAAGCAACAGAAACAAAGGTTACTTGGCATCCTCAGAACCCAAATTCTCCTACCATAGCAAGTCCTGGACACACCATCACACCAGAAAAGCAAGAATCATATCTAAAATCACTTCTCATGATGATACAGGACTTTAAAAAAGACATAAATAACTCCCTCAAAGAAATACAGGAGAACATAGGTAAACAGCTAGAAGCCCTTCAAGAGGAAACACAAAAATCCCTTAAAGAACTACAGGAAAACAATCAAAGAGGCAAAGTAAATGAACAAAACCATCCAGGATCTAAAAATGGAAATAGAAACAATAATGAAATCACAAAGGGAGACA
>NW_022196895.1:18137324-18155682 GCF_008632895.1 Mastomys coucha | reverse complement strand
GCTAGAAGATCCTGGGCAGATGTCATACAGACCCTACAAGAACACAAATGCCAGTCCAGGCTACTATATCCAGCAAAACTCTCAATTACCACAGATGGAGAAACCAAGATATTCCATGACAAAACAAAATTTACACAATATCTTTCCCCAAATCCAGCCCTACAAAGGATAATAGAGGAAAAACACCAACATAAGAAGCAAAACTACACACTAGAAAAAAGTAATCTTTCCAAAAACACACACAAACATAATTCCACCTCTTTCAAGAAAACAACAGGAAGTAACAATTACTTTTTCTTAATATCTTAATATGAAAATTAATATTACCAACATATCCTAATTGATTGAAATCCAAAGATATGAGGAACTAGAAATTTATTGACTGTCATCCAATGGTCTCTCTAATTTGGTAATTGGAGAAATAGGTCCAATATTGTACAATCCATACACACTTTCTACTTGTTTGTAGTAACAGTGTCTTGCTGTGTACCACATAATGGTCTTGAAATCATGCCTCTCCTATCTCAGCCTTTCTATTGGTAGTATTGTTCATTTCATGTTTTTACACTATACTATGGTTTTCAGAACATCTTACATATTTCAAAAATATTTATACAGTCAAAAGAAACCTAGACAATTAACTAGGGAGGTGGCTTGTAAGAGAAAAACAAAGAGTGAGTCTGAGTGCTTTGCTTGACGTTTGTAATTATTGTATCAAGTTTGAAGAAGAGGATTTTGTAAGTTACTCTTTCTCTGAGATGAATGCTTTTCCAAATTATCACAGCCAATGAACCAGATTCTTACCCTCACCTAATGTCTATGCCACCCTCCAAGCAGAACCATTGTTCATTGTAACAGTTGGTGAATGATTTTATGGATAGACCATCTTAATAGACACACCATTTCTTAAATGAATGTAACCTGTTCTCTGTGGGCTGAGAATAAAGTCACTCACTCAAGTCAATTAGCTTTGACTATAGCAGGAAGTTTGTATCCAAAAATCGTGCTTACAATTCATTCCTTGGGGCAGCAGAACTGTCAACTCTCAGATTAACTATGATGGAGGTAAAATCCTTTGGTGATATGAGGATTCATAGAAGTACAGCCTTATTACAATGAAATCCAGTGTCTAAAAATTGTTCTTATTGTGGGCTTGTACCATAGTAAGAGCCAAGATTTTAAGCTCTACTAAAAACAAAACAAACAAACAAACATACCAACAAACAAAAAGACTTTATCTATTTATGTTCATTTAAAAAATACTAATAGTGATGTATTATTTTAAAATATACAATTAATATGTTTGGCATTATTTAAAATTTATATTGAGAAAAATGTATGTATTCTCTGTATTGCTGTAGACAAGCATCTATATAATACTGTTAAATTGATTGTTGTTTTATATCAAACAACTTTTATAATACTCATTTTTATTATAATATTTTATAAATTTTAAAGAATATGACAAAAAAGGTATTCTAGGTATTGAGAGGGGGGGTCTCTGGGATGAGTTCGGGTACAAAAGGAAAACAAGAATGTGATTTAATCCTATTTACTTAAAATATGTTTCTAAATGTTAACAAATTCAAATAAATTGAAATCATGTATCTTTTCTCATCATAATGCAATAAATCTTAAATCAATAAAAAAAAGAAGCATAAACAAATCTAAGAGGCAAGTGGACAACTAGTGTATAAAAGGTATGTATCATCCACAATCACCAGAGAAATGCAGTTAAACATGATGAGTGGTCACCTTATGCCGGTTGCCATGGCTCTCATCAAACAGAGAAGAGACAGCCAGTGATAGTGAAGATGAAAACTGGTGTGCCTCGTTGAGAGACAATGTAGCAGCATTGGCTGACCTCACGCTTATTCTGGAATCAAATCTTTATTTTCTTTTTGCTTTTTTCTTTTATTTTTTTTTTCTGTTGTGCTATTTCATTATGTTTTTTTTGAGATGGAATCTGATATGCAACGCAGGATTGCCTTGAACCCAAAATCTACCTGCCTTAGCTTCTCCAGTGCTAGGATTGCAGCACACACACACACTCACCACCACCAATGTGGGGCTTAACCAACACCAGTTTTCAAACTGCACACCAGGAAGGATGTGATAGCTTTCTCTTAATGGCAACCAGATATTGTAAACCACTAAAAGGAATTTTTAAAAGATAGAACTAACCTGATGTAATGTTTTTAAAATATAATTTCTTCAACCAATGCCAAGCCAAGAACTCTAACCGGAAAAAGAGCTTGAAAAAGAGCCCAACCAGTCTGTAAGATGGAATCGTCTCCTCCAGGCAAGTTCACTCTAAGAATTCCCAGCAGACAGGCAGTGGCCTCTCATCTCTCAGCTTATGCCTTTCCCTCACTTTAGTCTAGTGATAAATGATGTAGAATTTCTCAGAGAGAGAGAGAAAATTATGCCCAATATAAAAAGTGGTTGAAAAAGCTGATTACAGAGTCATTAGCCCCGTGGGCTCATTTTATTGCTATAAAGTCATCATTCAAGTAGACATATATTTAGCTTCTGTGGCCTTCTTTTATGGTAAGCAAAGTAACCTCAGATCAAAAAAAGAAACCAGAGTTCAAACACCCTATTTTTAGTGATGTGACACGTAATTTACTAAATTAGGAAAGCCCAAATAAGCAGAGGCACATCATCAGCTGTGGTCATTACATGTAGCGTGTTCTGGGGACATGTCTAGCAACAGGTTTAATCCTGGTTCACACAGTCCATGAAAGACACTTAAGATCCAAAGAAAGAACCAAAGACAATGAGAAAATTACACGTGTAATATGTCATAAACAGGTGAAGGTGTCAGGTATAGAATAGAAGCCAGTACAAAACAAAATCTTTTTTAAATTCAAATTCAGGTCTGGCTGGAGAGAACAGTCTTTTTTTTCCTCTAGGTAATTCACATATTTTATGGAAAAATAGCTTTCGGTTTACTGTGAAACCTATGTGTTCATTCTGTAACTAATGGGAAATCCAAGATTTTTCTGTTCTCTAATGGGTTCTAGAAGTTTGGGAGGGTTGTCTACAAGTGTTGGAATGTTTAGATCGTAAGTTTCATCTCACTGGTGTTTTGAGATCGTACCCTGAGTGACATCTATCATTGGTATTGACAGACATGCTAGTCATCCTCCCCCATGGCACACATTCCTACATTAACATGGTCAAGAGTCAGCTGTGAAGCCTACTGCAGGTTCCTACTGCAGAATAATTTGAGACCCTGAACTATGACACCTCTAGCATTGCTCTCTGCTTAGATTGTATATCCACTTGGGTTCCTTTGTGGTTCCACATATACTTCCAGATGTTTTTCCTATTTTTCTTCTGTGAAGAATGACACTTTTTTTCCTTTAAGAGACGGCATTAAAACTATAGATTTTCTTTTTCAGTCATACAGCCATTTTCACGAGATTACTTCTACTAATCCATGAAAAGAGGGACACAGCTGTCTTCTCATCTTCTAGTACCTGAAAGACACTCCTTATCATGTCTGTTGGTAAAAGGGTCAAAACACAAAGCCCGTTTGGAATTGGACTGTCTGTCTCACCTCATAATGTAGTTACATTTAGTAGAGAAATTTCCTTGCTACCCCACTTGTAAACTGAGGGCCAGCAGTAAGGAAAGAGAAGCATGCAGGGCCTTGAGATCCTCTCCTTGAAATTTAACTTCAAGGAGAAGCTAGATTCCTTCACATTTAATCTCATCCTGTCTCAGCTCTTCATGCGCTTCTCATCACCTAGGAACACTGGTTTTCCTGTATATTTGCAATTGGTGCCTTGTTCTGGGTTCAACCTCTGCATGTCTGCAGAGTGGTGGTGGTTTTCTTGTAGGACCTATGCCCCTCGATTGCCTTCAACAGAGCTAAGAGTGTGTCTCCCTGGAGATATTTTCTTCTGCCAGGTTCTTCCTGGACCAAGGTGCTATTGAAACCATGGAGGATTCTTAGGTCAACTTTCTATGATGGAAAAACCAGAATAATATTACATATCCAAAAATTATTAGAATGCATTAGAAGATAGAGTACATTCAGTATGGTCTCTAAATACTGCATTGTTTCATTTTGGGGGCAAAAGCTAAAGGAGAGTGAGTATTCTTAAAATTCATGTTGAAGTTTAACCTGGTAATAATAATTACAGCCATCAGACAATGCAGCCTGTTTTATCTACAGAAAAGAAGGTAAGTAGAGAAGTTTGGGTCTTTGATGGCCTCATCTCCTGACGCCAAACCACAGTTCTGACACTTTGTCCGCAGGAAGGCACTGCTGGGAGGTGGTGACTCCTCAACAGTGAGTCTCCTGGGGTGTTCTTTAAGTCACTAAGCATGTCTTGAAAGATTGCCTGGACAGACAGAAGATGCCTAGAGGCCTGGGCTTGCCACTGAGGGCCATGTCTGAGTCCGTGGTCATACAGTCACAGGGGTCTGTGTTGGTATCTGTGGTCCATGTTACCACCCAAGGCCATGCAGGCCCCGGTCTTGGCTGCAACCTGAGACTACTCTGATATCCAAAGGCTGCACAGAGCTGCACCCACCCCTCACTGGGTGTGGTACTCAGAAGAGCATCCGCACCCCTTACCAGGAAAGCTCAGTAGAGCTGGTCCTGATTGGGGGCGGGGGGGGAGTGTCACTGGCCTCAAGAGTGTGAGTGCCCCATCTGCCTTGAGGCGGCACGTGTGACTGAGAGATGTGCTTTCCTCATGGTCGCTTGCCACCTGCAACCGGCCAGTGAACCAGCCCCGTGATCGTGAGGTACAGGAGAGACGACCTTCAGCCTTGCCTGCTCGTGGCATTAGGTGAGCTGTCCCCGGTGGTGTGGTTGTAGGAGAGCTGGTGATCCAAAGCTTAAGGAGCTCTATGACACAAGGCAACGACAGAATATCCCAGAGGAGTCCCAGTGAAGGTCCAGAATTAACAGCGTAGCAGAACCAGGAGGCCCTGAACCAGCACAGTGACTCGTTGCAATGGACACCTGCAAATAAAGCTGTCTGGACAAAAGGGTGTACTGTGTGACACACTGGGACACACTACAGCTTCCACAGCAAGATGGTTGTCTTGTTTTGGTTTTGGTTTTGTTGTTTTTGCTTTTGGTGGGGAGGTTGCAAGGGCAGAAAGCAGATACAAAGGGACTGGGGGAATGAGTAGGTCCATGATGTGAACTTCACAAAGAATACAAAGGGTTTTTTAAAATGTTACTTCCGTCTCAGTGCTACCTTACTACAAAGCAATAAAACCAGCCAGTCAGAGATGGGAGCCCCTGACACTGTAGGCCAAGTCAACCTTCTTCCTCTGAAATGTTATCACCTCAGGTCAGAGCGGTAAAAAGCTAGCCAACGTCAGATTCTCTTCCATTTATCAGCAACAGCTCAGAATGAGCTTGTTTGTTTGTTTGTTTGTTTTTTAAATCCTTCTATTTTTCTATACAGAGTTTTAAGAAGGTTGATTTCTAGTTAAATAAAATAAAATTTTCAAACAGCACTAAGAAAATAAGACATTGGGGCTGGCGAGATGGCTCAGCGGGTAAGAGCACTGACTGCTCTTCTGAAGGTCCTGAGTTCAAATCCCAGCAACCACATGGAGGCTCAAAACCACCCGTAATGAGATCTGACATCCTCTTCTGGTGCTGTCTTATAGCTACAGTGTTGGGCCGGAGCGAGCGGGCCGTCCTGAGTTCAATTCCCAACAGCCACATGATGGCTCACGGCCATCTGTACAGCTACAGTGTACTCATACACATAAAATAAATAAATAAATCTTAAAGAAAGAAAGAAAGAAAGAAAGAAAACAAGACATTGAAAACAGTGAAGTGGTTTGAATAAAACTGACTAATTCTTAGCCTGCTTTAAGCCATTCCAGAAGCCCAGTTGTATAGCATACATTGAGATGGACAGGTGCAGGAAGAGACATGTTGTCCATGTTTATGTACAACACCTACAACTCCAATAGAATTTCTAATATGAAGAGAATAATTAACATCTTGCTGTAGCCTATGAGTTCACTACACATGTTTGCTTTCTGTAGAACCATATATTTCTTACAGTCAGAGACTACAGCTTTTTCTTCCACATTCTCCTCCGATGTTAGAGACTTAAAGAATTATCTACCCAATTATTGGAGATAAATATTTTATTAGCAAGATCCATCTTACCTAATTTTTCTTTTTGCTTTGTGAGAAGTGAGTTGATTGTAATTTTTCTGAGGACGCTCCAGAGTCGTAAACATAGCAGAGGGTCTTCTGCACTGCTGTTTTAAATTCTGAACGAAAGCACAGGCAAAAAGCCTCTGGGGTATGTGTGCAATACCACGACTTCCCACTAGAGGGAGGGAGAGAGGAGCGTCAGCAGAGCTGTGCCTACTTCTCCTTTGTCACTGTGCCATCTCTTCTGGGGCCTGGTGCTTTCAGCAGCATGAGGAACCTTACCTGCATTTAACAGTGGAGTGATGATACTGTGTCACTGAGATATCCAAGAAGACAAACGTTTGTCGTCTGTACCAATATTGGTGGTCATTTGCAAAATGTCAAAACCAGTGAAAAATCAGGAGCAAGCTTTCCCTTTATCTGTTTATGCATAGATATGTGTGTTCCTCTCTTGCTCACCTTCCTTTGCTCTAACTCTTCCACAAGAAAGGCATGGTGTAGACTTTGGCCTGTGTGACAGATACCTTCATGAGTCAGCTTGACTGGGACACGGTGACCAAACATTTGTTAAGCTATTACCTGGCTATTTGAGAGTGACTATGCGTGTGACTTATGTCTCCATCAAAGGAATTTGAGTAAAGCCAAAGCCTTCCTTAATTGCGTGGAAATCATTTGATCAGTTGGAAGCCTAGATGGATGATTTATTCAGAACAAGAGGGAATTCTGCAGCAGGTGGCCCCAGACTAGAAAATAGGGAGTGGGTGGTTCTTACACAGGCCTTAGCCAGCCAGCCCACTTCAGAGTGAGAGCTTACCAGTTGCCAAAATCAAATGAGCCAATAATCTAACATAAATCTCTCAGTAGATGTGTAGCTAGAGAGAAGATAGAGCAGGATGGTAGATAGATAGATAGATAGATAGATAGATAGATAAATGATAGATAGACACAGAGATAGATAGATGCATAGATAGATACATAGATATATAGATGATACATGATAGATGACACATAGATACATAGATAAATAGATGATAGATATATAAATAGATGATAGATTCAAACATACATACAAACAAATAGATAGATACATAGATACATAGATAGATAGGTAGGTAGGTAGATAGATACATAGATGACAGATTTAATGTAGTGTAGATATTTACACACTGTGTGTGTTTACCCATACACCCTATTGGGTCAGTTTCTGTAGAGAACTCTTAAACACCACTGACATTAAAGGCCCTTGACAGTCATGGTGACACATACCTGTAATCCCAGAAGTAGATCAAGAAGCAGATCAAGGTCATTCTTAACTACATGTGGACTTTGAGGACAGCCTGAACTACATTCCATCTCCACACCCCAAAACAACTTTTAAGAAAAACAAAAAATCAAAACTGTTACCTTTCCCTAGTTCTCCGAAACCTAAAAGACTCAGCAGAGTGAATGTGGAGGTAACTGGAAGAACCAACAGAGAGCTTCTCAAACAGTTTTCTACTTTATACGAACTAAATTTTTCTCTTCATCTATGTGGTGGAATATGGAGGCTGTTCACCTGAACACAGGGGAGCATGAGATATCATAAATAAAAAGAGGAGGCAGCTCAGCTAGGAGTTACAGAAAGGGGGCACTTTGGAGCTCTTAACACCTAATCATTTAAAAATGTACACGCATACCTACTGGGGGTGTAGCTCAGGGCTGGGGTGCTTTGCGAACACAGAGGAGGCACTGGGTCCCATTCAAGGACACAGACAAACCAGAAAGCATCTAATTGCAAGCTACAGCTAGCACAGGGGAGGACTTGATAACTAGGATACTAGGTCAGGAGCCACAGGGGCCACAGAGCTTTGCTTTAGAAAGCAGAACTAACAATGGAGATGCTCACCTTAACTGTTCTGTTCTGCCTGGCAATTGTTCTCACTTGATTTCTATCCCTCAAAATTGAGAGCTGGAAGCAGGGTATTGATTCTTGCTTACAGGATTGCAGTCTGGGCTTTTGTTTGTTTGCTTTGTTTGTTTGGGGTTGGCCATCTGATCTGAGAGCCATTTATTCTCAGTGTAGAATCATTACTAACTACAAAATAACAACACCAAAAAGTGTAGATTTCAAACACTAACACTCATGACTCTCTAGATAAAAGAGTTATCTTTACTAAGCTCGAAGCATCCCTGTCGTATTTTTTTTCCGACGGATCTTGGAATGGTTGTCAGCAAGTGTGTTTCATTTCTTCACAGTTTCAAAAACCATGAAATCCTTCGCCTTCCTACTGCTCAGCTTGGAATTCATTTGTAGTTCAATGCATCTCTGAAGAGAGCCTACTGAGAGCTCCAATTTATACTTCCCAAGCAGCCTTAAAACACATCCTAACACATCTCCCTTCCACCTCCCTCCTCCAAACAGTGATAAGCCCAAGGTTACATATTATCTACACTTTTCAAATCAATATTACCTTCTTTCGCCATTGCTTAGCAGTTTAGGGCTTTGCGGCTAGCTACCATGACAATAGATGCACAGCCTGGAACCAGTTTTAGTTAATTAGAGTCAATCAATCCAAACTTTGCTAACTTACTCATGTGAAACAATAGTATAATGAACCAAAGTTGGCTAGATGATTGGGAAATACAAATTATTGCGCCCTGATAAATTAAATGTGACTATTACAAAACCTCTCTAAATGAATACTCAGGGAGGGAATATATGGGTATTTAATATAATTAAGAATACAGAGAAAATAAACTTGAAATAGCTATTACAAGATCCCTCCACCCACCTTTTTTTTTTTTTTTTAAGGAGGAAAACCACTCAGAGCTCAGAAGGTATGTGACGGGATGATCCAGTAGCATCTTTATTAGTATTCGCTTGGGAGAAATATCTTCTGGCCAATGTGGTACGGCCCTTGTTAGAAAAGATAGAAAACGGGGTGTTCACAGCAGCTAGAACCACCATAGGGTGAACTTAGCAGGTCAGGTAAATAAGAGGTAAGGCAGACAGACCTGAGCTTCTGTCCCTAGGTGTCCCAAGAGTCGACAGCCTGGCTTCTGTGAGCGAGACACCAATGATTCTGACAACATACAAAAGGGAGTGAAAGCACTTCTCCAGCATTCTTACAAGTCTGATATGCTGCATCATCAGGATTTGGGTCACGCCTGCTCAAGGCCTGCTGCAGACTAAATAAAATAAGCAACCACTGGTGCACGTCCGAACCTGAGATCTCCCCTCCTAGAACTAAACTTTGCCGTTGCTTCCCCGACTCCCAAGGTGACCTGCAAATTCATCTGAACTATTACTTCTGGGTACACGGTTAAATGTGAGGGAACAAAGTGTCTGCAGTGTAAATTGCCATAAATGTATTAAACAAAGAACTTATTATAAAAAGTAAACCCTACTTTTACAACTTTTAATTGTCTTTATGAATCTATAATCTGGCAACAGTCTAGACTAAAGGTGCTCCACACTGATCTGTCCTTTCAATTGCTCAGATCATGTTTGCACATGGGGTGGAAAGCAACATCTAGAGAGCAGGGACCATCGTTGAGATAGATGGCCTTTCCTTTCCAAAGCATGGTGTATGCCTTATTTGACCTGGTTGGATCTCAGTTGCTATGATCACATGAGACTCCTCTTGTTACAAGAAAAGGTTATGGCTTGTTTATACATCCAATTAGACTTATTGATTTAATATCTTAGCTAAGATAGGAAGGATGGGAAGGATAAAGGCACTCAATATATAGCGTGGAAGAAAAAGGATGCAGCCGGGCAGTGGTGGCGCATGCCTATAATCCCAGCACTTGGGAGGCAGAGGCAGGCGAATTTCTGAGTTCGAGGCCAGCCTGGTCTATAGAGTTCCAGGACAGCCAGGGCTACACAGAGAAACCCTGTCTCGGAAAAACCAAAAAGAAAAAAGAAAAAAGAAAAAAGGAAAAAAACCAAAAAGGATGCTAAAGAGAATATCGAAGGTTCCCGAACCTGATGCTCTCCTGACTCATGCTAAGATAGGCCTCATTATCACGAGGCCTTGGCAATGAAGCATCTCATACAGAGAGGCTGTGGGAGAGATTGGCTTGACAGAGCTCTGGCCTGGAGTTGAACTAGTGGTACCTGTCTCAGCTAGTCCAGCAACCTCCTTGGCTGGTTTCTAAAACTAGAAAGTGTAGAAAGTGTAGTAAAAATGGTACCAGTTTAAAAGGGCTCAACCCCAGGGGAAATTACAATACTAGTTTTCAGTAACTTAAAATGGTGACATAGGTTAACTCCTGAATGACCTAGTTACTTTGGTCACCCAGTCAGGTTGACCAAAGCAATTACCAGAGGTGCTTAATGATGCAGAGCACCGTGACTCCGTGTGCTAGGATGCACGGCTTCATGCCAAACACCACCTGCTTTCTCATAAGCTCTATCCTGGCTGTCTTCAAAACAGCTCATCTGAAGCTCATGGCTATTAGTTAGACATTCTGTCACCATGAAAAGTATGTGGGAGAAATAAAAGAGAGAGGATGTAAATTGACTCACAGCTTCTGAGACTCATGGCCCTTTGCCTTCGTGGCTTCTGAGCTCACAGTAAAATAGGATGTCAGGGCAGGGGTACATGAAGGGAGCACTTAACTGTGTGAGGGAAGAAGTTGGAGCTGGATGGTAGCAAGAGTCATCTCCAAGAACATGCCCACCATGTTCTGGTTTCCCCACATCGGATTTAACTCTTCAAGTTTTCAATAACTCTCCCAAAGAGTTCACCAGCTGAGAGAGGCAAGTCTAACATATGAGCCAGAAGACAACAATTCCACAAATCAACTTCTAATGCATTTCATTACATAGTATACATACAACCAGAACTTTGTCTTAAAGGAGATTTAAGGGTTGACCTTACACATGGTATAGCTTGATGCTTCGTCTTTGTAGAATGGAAGAGAAAATACATTGGTTCATTTTTGTTGGTGATGGTTTGAAAAGCGCCATAAGGTTGAAGTAGCTCACTCCTCTTTGCAGTATAGATGAAAAGTCCAAAGATGGAACCTACTAGAAAACATGGAATAGGAATTGTGTTCCTTTGAGCTTTCTCTGACATCAAACACTTGGGACACTGTTACAGAAGTCACTAGTCTGTACCTATTAGATGATGGGTGGTTGCAAGAGCTTCGTGAGTAGATTACAGTCATGTAGGATGATAAACTTTTAGTGGAAAGTTAGCATAAAAACACATGTGGCATAAAGATTCTGTTTCTTGGCATTTGGAAAAGTCTTGTAAATGCTTGGTTGAGGGTTTTGGAGTGATTTGGGAACACAGCAATATTTTATGTCCGAGAAATGTATCCATTTTAAAATAGCATACTCTCCTCCCTTTTTGTGTCACTGTGGAATTGAACCTATGACCTTGTATATGCTAAGCAAGTGCTTATTCCTGAACTATACCCCCAAATGGTTTTGATTTTCATTTTTCATTTTCAATAGTAGCTCAGCAAGCTTCCTTAACACAGTCGTGAACTAACTTATAGCCCAGGAAGACCTTGAACTTGTGATCCTCCTGCCCCAGCTTCTAAAGTAGTTGGGATTATAAGCAGTACCACCAGACCCAACTGAAATAGAGTAACTCTTTCTATTCAGCTACCTAACATAATTGTATCCATTTAACTGCTAACAAAAAGTAACTTAAAGATAACATTTTACATTTTCAACAGTATGTGCTAAAGTAACTCTGCCTTCCACACCTCCTGTTTCAGATCAGCAGGAAGCAATAAAATAAATCCTAGCCAATGGTTCACTCTCCAGGTAAAGTTTATAATATCTATAACTCAAGCATCATAGCACCAGTTGCTGATCCTCAAATCACATAAAAAAAATCACAAAGTATTTCACCGGCCATGACACCACCAATTGGTGATGAGAAATCTGCTTGTGTGTTTGACATTTCTGTGTAAAACAACAGCTGCTTCACTCACTTGGAAGCTGCCTTTTCTCTCCACTGGGGATTCCTATCCCCAGTGGAGGTGGGTGGGTATTCTACTGGCAATGTTGCATACCAACAGTGATGCTTAGATACCACATAGCTGACAGCTAAGATGAACTCATTCTGTGAAGAATATGTTTTCTAGCAGAAGTCAGGCAGACCTGCTTTCCCTCAGGGAATCAATGATGGGGGATACCGTGGTCATATTCTCATCCTTGTGAATCTAACACCTACAGTTGCATGGAGCCAGCCTTGTACATGGCAGAAACCAAAGTGTAACCCTGTGCATGCTTCCAAACTGCCAGAAGGAAGATGCTAGGCAGAAGTGAACTGAAGGTTGTAGACAGAAATACATTGTGTGAACTGCGGCCTCTGTTGTCATCATTAGCAACATTACACTACCATCCCCTTTCCAGCTCTACTTTATCATCTTTATAAGTTGGTAAGACTTAAAAGACGATTGTTTCTTTATCTTCTGCTCCTTCTTCCAATTCCCCTATACACGTTAAACAATATGTCAAGGACCCTACTTGTGATGCTTAATGTTGACTTTCAACTTGACAGGATCTAGAATCACGTAGGAGACAAGTCTCCAGGCATAACTGTGACAGATCTAGGCTATTCTAAGCTTGTCTACAACAAGCTTGATCAGGTTACAGCGGAAAGAGCCGGTTTAATCGTGTGGAGCACTGTTTCATAAGCCTGGGTGGAATGAAAAAGGAGAAACAGAGATGAACAATAGCTCTCATTTCCCTCCCACTTCCTGACTGTGGATGCGACAGGGCCTCTCGCTCCTGCCGCCATGTCTTCCCCACTGTGACTGAATGTGTTTCCTGGAAGCCTGAACCATACTAAACCCCCTCTTCCTTAGGCTTCACCAGGGATTATATAGCATAAACAGAAAAAAACTGATACACTACATATGTATCCTGTTCTTAAAATTCAGCCAGTAGGGGTTTTGTTTGTACACACGGAATCAGAAATGAGAGCCTTTGGGAGTTATCCTTTCATAGTTATCACCTTGGACAGGTTGTTGATTGTGATTTCACTGCCGCCAGAATGGTGTTCTCCTCCTTACCAGTTCAATGACTGTGCACACAATTTCAGTACTGGGGGGGGGGTCACTTTAAGATGGTCTCAAATGTTCCTAAAGTATGAGACACAGGCAGGAGCCAGAAGACCTCACTTTGTGCACTGAAGGACATATCTGTGTTGTGTAGCTCTATCTCTGGATTTTAACATTCCTTCCTGAGGAGGGAGAGAAATTCACAAGACTCAGGAAGCATATGTAAACTAACCCCAACCCTCCCTCAAGTTGTATAAATAATAGAAACAAAAATTTGCTGAGGGAGAAGAAACTCTTCGGTGGAACTGCCTGAAAGTTGGGCCCCAATGATGTTATTTTCATGATTCCTCATACATACTCGAGTGAGCTTTTTAGTGTGACTCCTGACCAAGCGTCCTATAATCTTGTGAGTAACCCCTCAGCTATGACCTTGTAAGTATGCCCAGTGAATACCTCGGTTTACTAAAGCTGAGTGGAATCATTTATTTGGCCTGTTGTTACTGCACTGGACTATTAGGAATGAATATGTATTAACCAGGTCTCCCAGTAAAAGGGCCTCCTAGAGACGTATTAAAGATGGAGGGGTGTGGTTAACATGCAGAAGTATTTGCTAAGATTGTCTACTACACTAAGAGTAACTGAGTAAAAAGCACCACGACTTTGAAGAACGTTCCACTCTACTCTCAGCCATGTGTCAACTGTGTGACACCACTCGGTCTCACTGATTATCAGCACCTACAAAGTACCTTATAATGTTTATATGTGTGTATATGCATCTATATGCAAGTGCAGGTGAATGCATGCCACAGAAGGGATGAATAACTTTGATTATATTTGGATGTTCTTGTCACGAAAACACATGAAACATTTTCATGCCACTGTCAAAGTTTTTGATTATTAAGTTATAAAAGTATCTACTCTCCAGTGACAATGCCATGCATTTTGGACTGAAGAAAACTGCATGATTTTACAGTTTTTCTTCCCTCCAGAAGTCAAGAATCCATGTACCCTTCTCAAGTGTTCAGCAGTGCAGATTTATGGAATTGTGAATATTATTGTTCAAAAATTTCACTGGAAGCTTTATTTTATATTAATTCTCTTGGAATTCCTCATTTACTGAATACGCAGTGGAAACCTAATCTGTGGCAGGTCCTCAGCTATATGCTGCAAATGGAAATACCATGGGCCTGATCATCTAGTAGGATGCACAATAAACAAATACATTTACAGGCATACTTAAAGGATGGTTGAGAGATGTTACATAAGTATGTGTATATGACTGTAGGCACATAAAAGAAGATTAATTTGTGTTACCTAAGAAGACTGAGAAGACCAGGGAGAGGGATGCTAGTAGGGCTGCTCTTGCGGAAAGAGAGGTTTCCAGAAGACTACAACTTTCTCCCATAATCCGGGGTACCCGTAAGTAAGGGGACTGGTGCTGTGGGTGATATAGACACTTAACGCACAGACCTCTCTCTCCTAGGAAACACCTAGGCATAGTTCAGGAAAGTAAGCCTGTTCTCAGATACAACCTGACCTTCAGTTAATCTTCAAACTATTTGACCTGGATGGAACTAGAACTATAAGCAGATCATGGCTTCTTTCTGGAGAACTACTGGACTGTGCAGCTTCTGAGCAATCAAGAAATATGGGCATCCTCCTTTCTATAGAGATTTGCTTTAATGATTCATCTATGACTGCGCTATAACTCCTTCATAAAATTTCAAAGCATTCAAGGCTCCATCTTCATTATTGCCAGATGTCTTACAGGTGCCTTAGTCTACATTCAAGATGACTCCAAGTTTGCATGACCAAGTGTACCTCAAGGACATTCCAAAATATGCTTGTTGCAAGGAGTCAATTTGTTGGAAGTTAGTAAACAAAGCTCAACAACCTTTGACAATAAAACTGTGTTTCTCATTTTGCCGTCTCCATCCTGGAGATTTTGTACATGATTCAAATGTACTTAATTTTAAAAGGATAAGATTAATAAATTTCTTCCAAAGAATACAGCAACTGTAAGAACATAAAATTTCCCCTGTCTCCATATCAGATAATGATGACAAACATATATCATAGATATATAAATAGATTATCATAGACAAAAAATACATACATAGAAAAATAATGATTAGATAGACAAGTAATAGACAGAGAGGAGAGTGATGAATGGATGGGTGGATGGATGGATGGATGAATAGATGGATGAATAGATGGATGAATAGATGCATAGATGAATAGATGCAAAGATGAATGGAAAATGAACAGATGAGAGACAAGCAGGTAAGTAGATCTAACCATCAGATAGAAGATAGATAAGTAGATAGATAGATAGATAGATGGATAGATAGATAGATAGATAGATAGATAGATAGATAGATAGACAGACAGACAGACAGACAAATGGGTAATATATAAGTAGATAGAAATGGATGATTGATAGGTGTTGATGAAAATAGATAAATATATTATTTCTGTATCCAATGAAGGAAAAAAGAAAGAAAATGGCCTTCAGAAAATTGGTTTTGATTTGTTTCTGTCATTAAATAAAAGGCAGAGAAATTCAGTTTGATTGCCAAAAATAAAATACATTAATTTTTTTATGAAATTAAAGTGCTACAAAGGGGCTGAGTTGAGCCTATAATTTTTTAAAAGCATGAAGTCAATAGTGTTTAGGGGTTGCTTATGCCCATCCACTGGTCATAGGACACCAGTTGGACAAGAGAACAAGCTACCATGGGTCCCAGGTCCACAGACATCCTCTCAGATCTTTGCCATTGACTTTTTAATGGAAGTTTCCCCAAATGCCCCTGAATAAAGGTCTTCTTTCTGTTTTAGGTAATATAAACTCTACCTTAAGACTGCTATAATTATGTTTGTCAAAAACAAAAAAAAACAAAAAAACAAAAAAAAAAAAAAAAAAAAAAAAAAAAAAAAAAAAAAAAAACAAAATATACAGCAGGTGAGAAGGCCAGGGTTGGAGCAGGGAAACAAACTCTTTAGGCTGCAAGTTCCTGCTAACCCAAGGTGCTAATACACGCTTGATCCTGACTTTGGACCAGAGAATCCTGGCTCAATGTCCTGACTCCGCCTTAGTCCTAAATGATGCAGCACAATTAAACATTCCCAAACACGGATGCGTTTTTTTCTCAAGAACCTCTCAGCTCCATGTCTTCAACTTTGATGTGTTATACCTTCAAAGGACTGGATTCACACACAGTTTGTTTTTTCTTCAGCTGTAATCAGTTTTTGAATTCTGTTGTGTTTTATTTTTTTTTTTTTAACCCAAGTATGGTTCTCATGGTGTAGTAAATGACATTAGGCTTTTGTAAATTCTTGCAGAATATAACAGATCATTGGTTTTATAACACAGTCGCTGCTTTTGCATTCTGATGAGATTATTAGTAGCCTAGAATACAACATCCTTGCATACTGTTAGTTAAAAAAAAATAAAAGTTTACTAAATGGTCTCTTGTCAACTGTATCTGAAAATCATTATAGTTTCTCTCTTTCCCCTACATGAGGGGCTCTTCAGCAAGCTGGTGGGTTATGTCAACATGAGGTTACAAAATTATTATCCTGGCTCTGTGTGTTTCACTGGGGCTTATGCCAGGCATTTATAGCCCTGTTGTAAAGCTGAGGGGTTACATGTTTGTACATCAGGTATAGAACAACTCGGCATTCATTCAGAAGATGCTCAGACCCAGTTCATCTAGTGGTAGCTTTCCATGGGTATAAATTCTAAGTGAGGAAAAGGCCCCTGGCTTTTCTGGTGTCTCTTCTCTCAATAACATGGATTAGCCTCTTTGAGGGTATTTTATCAGTCCCCAGTAGAGATTTGAAAATCACTCTATTAATAAAACTAAATGGTTTTTCCCTCTTAGGTCCACAGTCTGTACTGTAAATTGCCTCCTTTGATATTTAAGGGCCAAGTGGTCCTCCATGCACTCCAGCACCACAGTGAGCCAGGGCATGGAACAGACGTGCCTTGCACAGAGCAGGAAGTAGAACCTACCCCTCCTCTGTACTTCAAAGATGACATTTAAAAATTACCTACTGCGTGTGCATCATCCTATATTCTTTTCCATGCTCGTCTCCCATGCATACCTCTTATCCACATTAAGATCATGACATTCTAAGCTCCAAATTGATACAATGCCAAATAAAAAGCTATCCAGTGAGCCATAATGGGCCTCCAGAAGTCACGGCATTCAACAGAGTCAATAATATAAGCTCTTAAATGCATAAATGCATATGAAAATGAGAGGTCTGATCCGCTCCAACAGTTCTGGCCTATCTCACATATAAAATGGTGTTTTTAATACCTGCTTGTATCTGGTTTCCATTTTACCTGGAAGCAGGACTGATTGGAACAATGGAGTCTGTAAAACCTTCAATGTCCTCTTTAGACAATTCTCCTAAGTGACACTATGGAGAAGAAAATCCAGATCTCTCCCTTACTGTGCTTTAAATGACACTATTTTTGTTTTTTATTAATATGTAATTATATAATTCCCCTATTTCTCCTCCATACCTGCTTTAACCCTTCTGTAGATCATGGCATACTTTTTCATTGTTATTGTTAGATAAACACGCACACACACACACGCACACACGCGCACACACACACCTTTGTTTCCTTAGTGTTACTTGTATGTACATGACTTCAGGGCTGATCTCCCGGGAAGACTATCTCTCCCACTCTCAGCACACTGAGTTGCCTCTAGTGCTTTGCCTATAGGTGACATCCCGTGAGATTTCCTCCTCCCCTGTCAGCTTTAATTTTCCTTTCCTCTGGTTTCCTGGGGCATCTTTGTTCTACTGATGACCCTTAAAAATTGAATAATATCGAAAATTAACATTATTCTCTTTGGAATTTTAAACGGACTCCTCAGGCTCCTTTGTGACAGTTCTTGTTAACATTTCCTCTTGCATTTATTTATGATTCAAACTTAAATATCACTGTTCCTCCTTAAAGTGCTTACCCTTAAATAACTACGCGGAGTTTTGTTGAACTAGATCATGTTAGAAAACTGAAATGACTTTTTAAAATTCTATGGCTCATTGAGCAGGACTGGATCTGACTTCTGTTTTCAAATGCAGAAACTCCTGAGGAGGCCTGAATGGGAAGACCGTGGAAAGATCTACAATGATGGTCCTTTGATGGAAGGAAGTCAGAAGGAGGGAGGGAGGGAGGGA
>NW_022196895.1:18134496-18137006 GCF_008632895.1 Mastomys coucha | reverse complement strand
GGAGGGATGTTAGTAAGAAAAAAAGAAGGAAGAAAGGAAGGAAGGAAGGCTGATTGTGACCTAACATATTTGATTGTTTGCTGCGTGAGAGCTATTCAGATAATATATATATTTCCTGGTGTCAGAAATCTTGAGAACACCACAGCAGGCTGGGGAGATGATCTAATCTACAAGCACCTGCCATGCAAACCTAAGAGCCTGAGACCATCTCCAGGATCCATGTAGAACACCCATGTGTGGCAATATGCACCTGTAATCCCAGCACTGGTGGGGGTCACTGGCCAGTCAGTGACTCAGCAATTTCTAGACCACAGAGAGGCCCTGCCTCAGTAAACAAAGTGGACAACACCCTGGAGAACACCACCTCCCAACGTTACCTCTGGTTCCACAAATGTGCATGTGCACATACACAAACACAGGCACACACACAAGCCCCCTTATGCATAGGAATTTGCATGCTAAAAATGTTTCCACTTCTCTGGTGGAAGGTAGGTTTTGTCTTCATTACTTAGGGCTCCTTGTCCATGGACAGAGAACAATGCAGTTGAAGTGGTAAATATAAGGAGAACAGAGTTTAGCTCCTACTTGTCTCATTAGCTGTATGATCTGGGCACAGTATTTGACCTCTCTGAACTCTGTCAACAATGAAACTTGAGCAGCTGTTGCAGCTACTTCATATGTGTTCTGTGGGTTCTTCTGGCAAAATGCACATGATGCCACTCTGATGCCTGATGTGTAGCAAGCATTCATGAGCTGCACATGCCATGGGCATTATTACGAGTTTCCTAGCTCATGCACTTTACTACCTGACCCATACAGTATCAAGAAGTGGGTTCTAACCAGACAAAGAGCAAGGTGGTTTTTTTTCCTCCAAGAATGTGCTTCCTTTCCTTAATGTAAACCTTGTGACAACACAAATCGTGTCAAGTCTTCATCTGTGCTACTTCACTTCACTGTCTATAGTGATCTAAAGGTGTCCCTTTAGCCTAAGGGTTCTCAATCTGTGGGTCACGACCCTTTTGGATCCCAATCTGATATCTGCATGTCAGGTATTTACAATTAATAACAGTAGCAAAGTACAGTTATGATGTTGCAATGAAAATAACTTTACAGTTGGAGTCACCACGACGTGAGGAATGTATTAAAGGGTCGCAGTGTTAGGAGGGTGGAAAAGCACTGCTTAGCCCTTCCTCCTCCTCCTGCTTCTAAACTGAAGCTGCAAATCATGGGGTTGAGTGATATGAACAAAAGGGTTTCATGTACATCTATGTGTGGAAGTGGAAATTTGTCCCATTTAATGAGTGGGATGTGACCCTATCCCATCACGTGACTGTTTGAAGCTCTGTTGACTGTTCTACCCTGGAGCTGCGCTTCTTGTCTTTCTTCTGTGTCAATGAGTACATTGTGCTGCTTTTCTAGGTGCCGATCAGTACACACTTGACTGATCTCCAGCAATTGCTAAGGTTATGAAACCCAAGAATGCTTTCAGATCTGCAGGTTCTGCGCATTAATCCTGGTCAGCTGACCTGACTTTCTGGAGTGCTGGTGTAAGTCTTCCTCCATCCTCTCCTGCCACCAATTGCTATCTATTTTCTTTCCTACATGTGCACACATGTGCACGCGCTCACATGCACACACACAGGAATGCAAATTAAACAAATCCTTGTTTTTGAACTACAATGTTTATCTTACACAGTAAGGAATGGACTGTCAAGAGGCAAATAGCAGAATGACTAGCCATACTAATCTTTAGTGTTTGATTGTGGGCTAGAGGAGACTAAACATAGTTCCGGAGCAGAGTGTGAGAGGAGGGTCTGCTTCGAGGGAGAATGTCGTGAAGGCCTCTCTGAACAAGACCTAAGAATGGGCAAGAGAGAAGAAAAAAGAAAACAAAAGAAAGGAAATTCCTTCAGTCTCTGCTCCATAGTTAGTCTCTACAACTCCTTCCATGGGCATTTTGTTCCCCCTTTTACGAAGGAATAAAGTATCCACACTTTGGTCTTCCTTCTTCTTGAGTTTCTTGTGGTTTTGTGGTTTGTACTTTGTGTATTTCGATCTTCTGGGCTAATATCCACTTATCAGAGAATGCATACCATGTGTGTTCTTTTGTGATTGGGTTACCTCATTCAGAGACTGTTCCACCTGGGAATCCTTCCCATATTCAGTCATCAAATCTAGACACTATTGTGGATGCCAGCAAGTGCTGGATGACAGGAGCCTGATATAGCTGTTTTCTGAGAGGCTCTGACAGTACCCGACTAATACAGAAGTAGAGGCTCACAGCCATCCACTGGACTGAGCACAGGGTCCCCAATGAAGGAGCTAGAGAAAGGACCCAAGGAGTCGAAAAGGGTTTGTAGTCCCCTTAGGACAAACAACAATATGAACTAAGCTCTGAGTACCCTCAGAGCTCCCAGGGACTAAAACCTAAAACTCCAACCGAAGAGTACACATGGTGGGACTCATGGCTCCAGCAGCATATGTATAGCAGAGGATGGCCAAGTGGGTCA
>NW_022196895.1:18120759-18134392 GCF_008632895.1 Mastomys coucha | reverse complement strand
GAGGCCCTTGGCCCTGTGAAGGTTCTATGCCCCAGTGTAGGGGAATGCCAGGGCCAGTAAGCAGGGGGCGAGGGGGGGTGATAAGCAGGGGGAAGGAGGAGGGAACAGGGATTTGTTTTAGTTTTGGTTATTTTATTTTATTTTATTTTATTTTATTTTGGAGGGGAACCTGGGAACGGAGATATTGTAAATAAAGAAAACATCTAATAAAAAAAAGAAAGGAAATTCAGAGAAGGAAGCTGGGCATGATGGTACACTTCTGAAACCCCAGCACTGTAGAAACAAGCATCTAACCCTCCAGGCCAGCCTAGGCTACATGGTGAAATCTTATCTCAGAAAAAAAAAAAATAAATGAAAATGAACGAATAGAAAAAAAAAACTGAAGAAAAGGAAAGCGGAGCCTTTTGTGCAGGGGACAAGGCAAGTGCAAACTGCTCGAAGTCAGAAACAACCAAAAACCATTCGCAGCCCCGAGGCCCCATTAAGCAGCAGCCTGGGAGGCCTTACCTGTGTGTCACGTAGCAGAGGGATACAAAGGGTCAGGGTTTGTAGGGATTCCTGAGCTTGGGAAACCATAGCTTGAGTTGGATTCCAAGTGCAACAGAAAGCCTGTGGGGAGCCGCAGCTGCCACCCTATATATATGTTGAACACCTGGTCTCCAGCCAGAGCAGAGAGCATTGTAATAAACAAGCCCTTAGTTGGAAAAGCTGAGTGCCTCCAGTTTGTGATGCAAGCTGGCATGATTTCCCGCAGCCTATTATGCTTTGCCACGTAGCCGATGCTGATTGGGATCAGGAAAAGTATTTAACCGGTGAAGGCTGGGGCTAGTAAGATTATTAGTAAGAGTGATAGTGAGAGTAATAGTAATAGTGATAGAAGAATATAGATATAGAAGAAGATAGAAGAAGATAGAAGAGAAGAAGAAGCTAGCTAAGAAAGAAGAAAAGATGAACGAATGATTCTGTAGTACAAGGTTCCTGAATAAACTGCTTGGAGAAGGGTTCGTGGTCGCCTCCTTATTTCCACTGGTCGGTAAGGCGGCGACAATAGCCAACACAGGATGCCATAGAGCAAGTCTGTCCCAACTGACTCTTCATTAGCACTAGTTCTGAATGCATGGGTACAACCAATTGCAGACAGAACTGTGTCTTGAGTTTTCAATTTTATGTGTACAGGTATTTTGCCTGTAAGCATATCTGTACACCAGCTCATTCCTCTTGCATTATGAACCATATAGAGATGAGGGCTGGGTGTTGTTAACTGAGGGGTAGAGCCTGTGCTCAGCAAGTATGAGGCCCTGCTTCCAATCCCCGGATGCATAAACAAATAAGTAAATAGATATTCCTAGGTTCTGTGCAAACGGTATGGTATTCAAAACAAGGAGCTTGAAAATCTTCCAAGTTTATCCTCACATCCTGACACCAGTTCCCCTTGGATGCCAATGGACGAGTGTATACAACATGCAGGAAGGCAGTATGAGGTCAAGGAGCTTTCCAGGAACTAGAACATGGAGTGCAGCAGGCAGAGACAGTAGTAGTGTTCATCGATTGACTGAAGAACCAACCCGGGTAGAAATAAACTTAGGGACTGACCTTAGGAAGGAAGATGGAAGAGCTGGAGGAACTGTGCTTCTTCCAGGCTCCTTGACTGAGTAACTGGCTATGAGGAGCACCATTCACTCAGAGAGGTCGGGGTACTTCTCAAAGCTCCTGATAATGACGTCCTTATGCAGCATGTGAGCAGGAACCTCACAGCTCCATGTCAGCAGGGTTTTGTGTATTCTATCTCCCTACTCTGGGAAAAGTCATCCGGCAAATCCATTAAAGCTACTTGGCATCTTTTCTCAGATGTAGTTTGATACTTTGTACATTTTATTTTGTTTGTATATTAGTAGAACGTGAGTGTGGGAGGGGAAAACCGAGGTCAGGTGCTGTTCCATTGATAGAGGATCTCTCACTGGCCTGAAACTGGTCAGAAGGTTAGGTTGGCTGTCCAATGGGTCCCAGAGATTCTCCTGTCTCTGCAAGCTCCAGGGCCACCACACCTAGTATTTTTATGTTGGGTTCTGGCGGGGGCGGAGGGAGGGGGGGCTGAGTCACATTTATGCCTGCATGCTTTCACAGCAAACACTTCACTGACTGAATTATCTCCCAACCCCTGCATGCATTGTTTTTATATCAAGATTGTTCCTCAATGTTAGTGTCAACATACAAATTTCACTTTATCAACTGCTTACCATCAAACCTGAAGTACGGAAGGAGGTTTGGGTTTGAAAGGGCTTGTAAAGGATGTCAGTACCAAATCTCTTTGACCAGCCAGGGGATTCATGATCTAGACTCTATAAACAGAGAGCACCCCCCACAGGAACCGAGGCTCCTGGAGAGGTGTGGTGCAGTGAGCAGAACACTGCGTTGGTAAGCACACTGTCATCTTATAGCCTTCCATAAACGTCAAAGTGAAGAAGACACTACGGCTAAAATCCAAATCAAATACCGCCTCGTCGGGAAGGGGGAAATGCATCTAGGGGATGTCTGGAAGAAAAATTCCACAAGCACACAGCCCCATTTCTTAAAGAACAGAATCGCAACATGCAAATGTTATCCAAGAAAACTGTACAAGACATTGCAGGATCCTTCCTGTCAAATGAATATAAGATGCTAATTGGTGGCGTATGTAGTCCCAGAGATGCTTGACATGCAAAGAGTGACTGAAGTACGACAAAGCATTTGTGTGGGCCATCTGGAAGGGCATACCACACTGCTGCGTGTGAGTAAGAAAGAGCAATTAAAAAGACACTCCAGAAACCAAGATGGAAATAGGCCTAGCTCTGCATGCTTAAATCATCCACACTGATGGAGAAGCTGACGAGGAACCCCTTCACGCACCTAAATGCTCTGCATGCAACAGATGCAACAGAAGCGGCTCTCCACCACGTGGAAGTGGCTGCCAGCCTGTTTTCAGGCTGGACATCTCTGCAGCTTTACCAAGCCGCACCTGAGGTTCTTGAGCTTCAGTGTGACACTTACTCCAGAGACAGATGTCTGGTGTTATTCAAAACTGAGTGTACACAGTCTTTAGATTCCGAAGGGAAAGGTCATACACACATGCACATCAATATTTTCTATAATCAACAAGATAATTTGCAAAATAGAAATGTTTGTTTCTACTCTATGTCTGCATGAGGAAAAAAATGCAAATATTCACCAAGAGTGAAACATAACAATTTTGTTGATTTTTGGCTTGTAAATTAATTAGACTAGACAGTAATATATTCATGAAGTAAAGGTTTTCCTAAACTTTGAACAAATGAGTATCTCAGACAGTAAAGAGACCTAGGGAATGTTTGAAGGATTTGATGTTGGGGCAAATAGAATGGCTCAGCAGTAGAGACACTTGCCTTCAAGCCTAACAATGTAATTTCAACAACCAGGATCCACATAGTGGAAGGAGGAAACCAGCTCCTGCATGCTGTCCTCTGACCTCCATATGTGCACTGTGACACACACCCACACACATGCACAAGGACACAAAAAAATACAATTTAAAGTTTAAACATTTATTAGTAAAGGTCTAGCCTCATGCTTGAGAATGGACCATAAAATCTGTTCTAATTTTTGCCTCTGTGTGTGTGTGTGTGTATGTGTGTGTGGTGTATGCACATGTTCAGGTTCCTGTGTATGAGTTTGTGTGTTTTTTATACATGTATATGTGTTCCTGTGTATGTAATATGTATGCATTTGTATGTTGCCTGGGCGTGCATGTGGTATGTATGTGCATGTGGTCCTGTGTGTATACATATGTGTATGTATGTTTGTGTATGTGGTGTACGCATGTTAACATCATCCTCTGTATGAGTTTGTGTCATTTTTGTACATAAATATGTGTTCCTGTGTATGTTATATATATGAACGTGTTTGTTTCCCGGTATGTGTATGTGGTATGTATATGCATGTGTTCCTATGTATATATGTGTGTATGTATGTGTATGTGTGTGGTGTATGCATGTGTTCATGTTTCTATGTATGAGTCTGTATGTGTGTTGTATATGTTTATGTATTCCTAAGTATGTTATATGCGTGCATATGTACCTTGCCCTGTGTATGAATGTGCATATATTCCTGTGTATGTATGCATATACATATGTGGTATGGTGTAGTGTGTGTGTGTGTGTGTGTGTGTGTGTGTGTGTGTAGTTTATGTAAGATGTCTTTCTCTATTGTTCTATAGCTTATATTTTGGGACAGAACCTCTCTGGAATTCAGTGGTTGGACTAATTGACCACTGAGCTCTGGGAATCCTCCCGTCTCTCTCTCCCTAGCACTGGAATAACAGATGTGCATTGCTTACTTGGCTTTTACATGGGTGTTGAAGACCTGAGCTCAGGTCCTCATGCTTGCCCATCAAGCCTACTGAGCTTTCTCCTCAGCACTGTATTCCAATCTTTAATTGATGATTTGGTTCACTGTGAAAAAATAAATGTGTGTACCCAGACAACTTTTCTTTGTCCAGTGTGGCCCAGAGAAGTCCAAAAGTTTAAATACATCTGCCACAAACACGCTGAATCAATGAAAGAGAACTGAATACAGAGTGCCATTCAGAACCCCAGAGACTCCCCAGATGGGGCTCTCTGACCATTCAGCCTGTGTTCTGCCCTTTGAGGCTCCTGTTGTCTTCTGAACGCCCATCATTTATGGCATTGTTCTGAAGAAAAGCTTCAAGATTGATCTAGCCCACAGCTGGTTAAAAAACAAATGAACCCAAAGCACAAATACACACACCTGAGAAATTACATCCCAGGGATCAATCTACCTCTTCTTAAATACATTTTGTTTGTTTGCCTATCTGAGTGTAAGCCCCAAGGCAAGAGCTCTGTCTTTTTAATGTCTTCCACAGTACCAAGAATATTGTAAAATTTAGACAGTGATAAACAATAATAATAATGCCATTCAAAAGAAATACAAAGTAGAATGGGATGTGTTTAACCCTAATGGTTTACCCACTCAGGGTTGAAAAAGTTTGGCCACTAGAATACATTTCCATCAGCTAAATCTGCTTCCAAAACCTGCATCTTTCCCTTCTTTTTCTGGGTTATATATTTTAAAGCCATAGTGACAAAGGTGGTATTTGAAACAAATAAAAACCAACAAACAAACAAAACCCTTCATACTATATTCAAAGAAAAGGTAATCATTGAATTTGCTGAACACCAACAATATTCCTAAAGAAATAAAAAGTAACAAATCATGACTTCTACATTTTTTGGTCATTGAAACCTACAGATAGGCCAAGAAAGAGTTAATAGGGAACTAAGAGGGTTTTTTTTTTTTTAATTCATTTGTGAAAACTTTTGCAGTGTAGATCAAAATGAAATGTACTCATTTGAAACGGATGATCTACCCTGAAGAATGTAACCTCAAAGCTTAGATCTTTGGAGGGAAAATGCAAGGTTGATTATCTACACTTGAGAAACACAAACTGGCTAGGTCTCTGAATGCTGTCCTGATCCACCACCCACAAATGCTACTGGGATGTTCCTGCCTCCTCACGGATTCTCAGAGTGTCCACCAGTCCTCATAAAGACCTTCAGTTTTTGGAAGACATTCCTCTAATGCATATGCAAAAGATGTTCCTGCCTAAAAAAATCCACTTTCCTCCACATTTATCTGAATTGCTTGTTACACTATTACAATAGAAAGTTTCCCAAGTCAGGACTTAGAGAGAAGAGGTAGTGTTAGGTGCAGACTTTGATAAGACCAACAATGAATGGTTGTGTTAGCCTCATTGTATATGTACGTGGGAGGAAGATACTAAAAACAAAGATGTTTTTACATGAAATTTCCAATGAGGTAGAGCAGTAGTTCTCAACCTTCCTAATGCAATGCCCCTTCAGTACAGTTCCTCATGTTATGGTGACTCCCAACCATAAAATTATTTTCATTACTGCCTCATAATTGTAATTTTGCCACTGTTATGAATTGTAATGTAAATATCCATGTTTTCCAGTTGTCTCAAGCACCCCTGTAAAAGGGTTGTGTGATCCCCAAAGGGTTTGCAACCCACATGTTGAGGAATCACTTAAGTGCAGGTAAGCTTGTGCAGATGATCCAGTTCAAAATTTGAAATGTGCCTCTGAGGACGTCTAAGCTCAACTTAACAATCTGAATCTAAGTCCGTCTAAGTTTTCTAAAATGGATTCTAATCTGTCAGTCTTGATCTTCAAACCAAACTCTCAACTACAGTAGCTTCTGCTAATTTCTCATGGCTCAGAAGATTTTTTTAAAAAAAAAAATTAGCTAGATTCTTTGGAAAGCAAAAGGTTGTGTGTATCATGGAAGCCTTTTTCCAATCTCAGTATTAAAGGCTGAATTAACCACCTCATTCTTGTTTGAGGTTATAGTCTTCCAAGTTATGCTATCTAGAATTGTGGAAATAAATGTGTTATTTAAGCTACACAAACTGTTGTTATGGTCACCCCAGAAGACCGATGCACTGCATTTCAGTGATGACCAAGTAGGAAAATTGCTCTCCTCCTAGGAAGAAGCACGAATAGGTATATGAGTTATAAATATGAATATGAGCCACTTCCTTGTATGAAAGAAGCATGAATATGCTCCTAGAAGAGGCAAGCAGGGCCGCTCCAAAATGGGCAACACAGTCATGAGTAGGATCTTTGTCACCAGGGTGAAGACAGGATGAACCAGAAGGGAGCCTCTGTGGTACTAGATAGAACCTTAAGACCCAGAAACTAAGACCAGCTCTTGATTTACTGTAAGATCATTAAAAATTATTGAAACAGTTCTAGAATATCTCAATACTTGAGAACCTTCTCTCCCTCAACCCTGTGCTAATCACTGGTTTTTTTTTTTTTTTTTTTTTTTTAATCATTGAGGCTGAATACATGGTAAAACTGTTTGAGGAAGGTCTGTTTTGGCTCACAATTTGACAGAAAAACACTCTAGACTGACAAGAAGGAAGAGTAGCACAGAGATCTGGTACAAGTTTGTAGCAGTTCCTTGCTCACATGTCCACACTTCAGAAAGTAGAAAAGAGACAATGAACTTGGCCAGACTATAACCTTGAGACCCACCCCTAGCAGCCCACTTCCTCCAGCTACACCTACCTCCTCACGTGACTACAGCCTCTCAAGAAGAAGTTACCACAAGCCGGAGACCAAACATATTTATCACCAATGTCTGATATACTTATTTAAAAGTACAAGAATCTCAGAGGTGCTGATTACTGTAGCTATGGGCTAATTACATACAATCAACCATGTGGCATATGTGATGGATTGAAAGAGAGTGACTCCCAAAGGCTCACATGTTTGACTACTTGGTTCCTAGTTGATGGAACTGTTTTGGAAAAATTGGGAAAATGTGGCTTTGTTGGAGGAGACTTGTCGCTGAGTGTGGGAGTTAAAGTTTCAAATGAATGCATTTCTCATTTGTTCTTTCTCTCTCTCTCCTCTCTCTCTCTCCTCTCTCTCTCTCTCTCTCTCTCTCTCTCTCTCTCTCTCTCTCTCTCTCTCTCTCTCTCTCTCTCTCCCTCTCCCTATCTCCATGGTCGTGTGGATCAAAATGTGAGCTCTCAGTTATTCTTTTGATCCACCGTCATATCACAGATTCGAATCCTCTACAAGTGTAAGCCAAATTAAATGATTTCTTCTGTAAACTGCCTTGTGTTTTATCATAGCAATAGAAACATAACTAAGACAACACAGGTAAACAAAAATGATTCTCTTCAGGGTTGGTGCAATCCACAATACAAAATAAATCAAAAGAAACTAGGCAATACCAGAAATATGAAATGTCAAAAGTGAAAAGACACGGTCTCGCATAATAGTCAAAAGCTACAATTTTGCCTGGTTTTAGAGATAAGACTATAAACCATGGCTAATTTGCATAGAAAACAAAGCCTTAGCCTGATGTTTTCTTATTTGACTAGGACCCTCATTTCTGTCCCTCATTTGGTGGAGACCAAAAGAATTCATGTGTGTCTCATTTCTCCTCTAGTCCTAGATGTTCAGCCATGATACAATCTTCAAATCTGTGCCATGTGGGTATGGTCAACTGGCTAAGAGTTTGCCAAAAGACTATGAGGAGAAATGGTATGAGCTACTAGTATCCAGTTCACTTGAGAAACTAATTTATTTTCCTTGTCCATTAACTGCTATCAGAAAGTTCAAGGACCTGAATGAAGACTGATCTCATGGGGAAAGCCTCAGCCCTTGGCTTGTTCTGTCGGAAAGCAGCCTGCCAACTCTCCAGACATAGGAATGGTGGGGGGTAAGAAATAACATGTCATTTTTTAAGACATTTATATCCTGGAGTTATGTGTTAAAACAGTAAAGTCACTCGAACAATACTTAATTAAATTAGAAACTATATAGTGTTTATCTTATCTTGTCAACAAATTCCAGCAGCTTTATCTGGTGAAATAATTTGAGATAAATATTTTACTTTCACCCTGGTCTTTAAGAAGTTGAGTCAATGCCCAAACAAGGCTAAAAGATAACTAAGCTAATAGACTTACAAGTTTGTTTGATGGACTGCAAAGCAGGAATTGACAATCCTTCAGAGTTGAGTGATGTCTTTCTCCAAAGATACGTGCATCTTGGATATATTCCATAAGCGTCACTCTCTCCTTGATGAGCCTTACCAGAGAGAATCTTTGGGTAGTTCTGCTGTCTTTGTAATGAGAGAACTGGTACATTTAAAGAATAAATTACTGGATAGTTCTTGTTAATGATATAGTCATACAGGTGTAAGTCTGTTAGATCTCTGAATGGTGAAAATGAAACTTACCTATACCCTACACATAGCAACAGAGTCACAGCAAGTGTCTAATAATAATTATCTCCAGGACAGTTCTACAAAGAGTGTGTTTAATGAATTTCTTAATCATAATCTCCTACTTCACAGCCTATGAGAAGTGAGAGAGGAATGGCTGGAGATTTTCTATCCGAGTAGGCTATGGTATACTATGTAGGCTAAACTTTATCACCTGGGATACAGTCCATGTTAGGCCAAACTTTACTCAGCTCTACAGTGGAGAGTAGAAGGTAGAATTAGATTATCTATAAAATCAAGAACATGACACATTTCTAGAAATAGAACAGATGAGATGTTATAATCATTTCCATCTCTTCCTAAACCCCTATCTTATTTCTAACACACAATCCCTTTTTCTTGGGCAGAAGACAGCATCATGGTCACTTCACTGACAAGTAGGACAAAGGCTGTGCTTAGGGTTGCACATTTATTAAACTGATGCTAGAATAAATAATGATCTAGTGAAAATGAAGAAATGAAATAAGTTCATAGGCCATCAGAAATATCTCTATCTAAGCTGTTTAGATGCTAGAACAACACCTTTTTTTTAGATATGAGTTTGATGAATACTAGCAAAATCCCTATAGGGTACAGAGCTGCCCTCCAACTGACTCGCATCTCTTGGTTTTTTGGAACTGATGTACTACAACAGTTAGTTTGGGCAACTTCACACAACCTGTAATCAATCGACTAGAAAGAAAAATCTCAGTGAAAGATTAACATTGATTGTGGTCTGTGACTCTATTGCCATGTGTAGGGTACAGGTAAGTTTCATTTTCACCATTCATAGATCTACCAGACTTACACCTGTATGACTATATCATTAATAAGAAATATCCAGTAATTCTTTGTGTAAATGTACCAATTCTCTCATTACAAAGACAGCAGAACTACCCAAAGATTCTCTCTGGTGAGGCTCATGAAGGAAGACTGACTTATGGAGATAGAGAAATCCAGTCCACTGTTGGTGGCACATTTCCTAGGCAGAGGGTCCTAAACTATATAAGAGCAGAGAAGTGGAGCTAAGCAAGCAAGCATGCTAGGATGTGAGCGTGTGTACATTCCTTTCTCTCTGTGCTTGACTGTAGATCTGATGTGACTAGGTATTTGAAGCTCCTGCCTTAACTTCTCAATGATAATGAACTGTAATCTAGAAGTAATAGAAACTCCCTTCTCATAGTAGTTGCTTTTTTTTTCAGAGTATTTTATCACAGTAACAGAAAACAAACTAGAATACATACTCTTTTACTGTCATAATCCATGTCAGTTCATCTGTGAGCTTATCTTGTTATGGTATCGCACAAGTCTCTCCAAGCAATTTGCTCCTCCCTGTCATAGTGTGGCTTCCAGAACTTTCCCCCTGTTTTATCCCACTGATGACTGTTACTACCCTTTTCTATTTCCTGTTGACATTTCCCAGCTTACCCTCCTGTGATGTCCTCTATTTTTCCAATGCAAACCTCTTAAAGTTTTGTCTCAGCCCTCAGTGATAAACAACTGCTCCCCCTTCTGCACTTCCAAAGTGACTTACACATATCATACAGTAATCTAACCTGTGTGACATTATACTGTAATTACCAGCTCTTATTATAGTTTCCAATAACTCATAAGTGATCAAAAACCTGCCAAAATCTAAGCCATAATAAGTTCACCCTTTTGGATAAAGAATCATCCATCAACAATTTAATATAACTATAAATATAAAGCCATACATTTAAAAGTGCTGTCAAGCCTTGTTGGAGCCTTCTCAAACTTTCACCTCTTTTTTACTAACAAACACCACCTCACCTCTTTCTAACTTCATTTTATAAATACACAGGTTTTTAAAATCTGGGCAACAACAACAAAGCAAACAGAGGAGTATTCTAACATGAAATATGCAAAGCTCTGTGTTCCTGTTTAAAGGATTGCATTGATGGCCCTTAATCCAGTTTGCAAATTGCAGGAATTTAGGATGTTCATTGACGTCTGTGTTTGATTAAGACTTGACTATATATTTAAGAGCTGGCAAGATTATTGAGCCAGGCTGTGATTGCTTAAGTAATTATGCATTTTAACATGTACTAGTGTAAACAGCTGTATAAAATCCACATCAGTATTAGAAACACTACTTATATAGTCCAATTAAAATAGTACAAGGTAGAGTTTTGAAGGTGGCTGGGAAAATTTTGCTGAGAAGGACTTGGAAGAATAAATTGCCCCATATAATGATGTTACCTAAGAGATAAGTTTAAAGAAATGGTCTTTCAGACGTTATAAAAGGAGGTGATGAACCAAAAAGGTCAAGGACCAGAGTCCACCTCTAACTCTTTGCCAGGATTGCTATGCCAGGCCAACAGTGAAAATACTAAGTACCTTGGTGGATCAAGTTCAGCATCATGCACAAGAATGAGAATGCGGTGCCAGAAAGTAGTTCATCTGCTTGCTATTCAAGCTGCAACCAACCCCCACCACCCTCCTAAGAACTTAAGAACACAGAGTGGGCAGCGCCCATGTGAGCAATGCTATCTGTAAGGTAAGAAAGTAAAGACTGAAATAGATGCTCTATTTTCAAATCTCTGCTCTGCATTTGCCTCTGCCTGGCACCTTAGACAAGATGGCTTCCCTTTCTGGACATCATTTTCTCTATGTAATGGGCATAGTAACTCCTTCATAGACAGTGTGTTGAGAACAAAGTTCTATATGTATGCAATTTTAGAGGGAGAATTGGATTTCAACCATATCTTACACACACAGTGTGTTACATAGCCTAAACTTGAGTGTGATATCCAAGCTACTATGAGCATCATGAGAAAGAGACATTGATAGAATTATACATATAAATCCAGTCCTGGGCTGTCTCCATTGCCTTGCCTGAGGAAGCACACTGACAGTTCACTCACACACTTCCAGTGGCTTCTAATCACTAGGGTCAGAAGCAGAACTGGAAAACTAAATATCAGCTCTGCCAAGGCCAGCACTGTTCTTCAAACAGTGGAACACTCTCGGCAAGTCCCTGTTGTCACTGGAAAGCTAGAGAGAGGCAGAGAGAGTGCAACCCTCTCTCTGTGGATCCAGCAGTATATGGTGTGCTGGTTCTGATCTTATCAAAGGCTCCCAAGACTCAAGAGGGGGAAACAGCATCAATGACAAAAGCCCTGTTCACAGGAGCTGCTGTTGGCTTTGTCTTGCAGTCTCCAGCTATACTACTCTCCTTTACTGATTAGAGGCTGGTGGAGCCCAGCATTCCAAGAGCAGTGTCCCCTTGGTCTTACCCACTGCATCCCATCTGAATCCTGATACAATTACTAAAGTAGCTGTCTGCATTTCTCTGGAGATGTTCAACAGATATCTAATGGTAAATCACATGGACAAAGAACAATGCCAATCAATGTCTCAAGTAAAGGACCCTTGATAAGACATATGCCATCTTCTACTGTATAGGTCAGATCTCTTATCAAACACATACCAGGGACCAAAAACTAAAAGCAGGCCAATAAGATGGCTAGAGGGTAAAATTCCAGAAAGGCGTACAAGGACCAGACACAAACTGCCCTGCAAGTTTTCTCTGAGACTCAAGCCCCCATTCAAGTAGCTGCTACGCATCTCCAAGGTTCTTTGAACTGTAGAATCTAGACTGGGGAGGTGGATCACCTGGGAAATTGCTTGTTGTGCAAACACAAAGACCTGAGTTCAAATCCCCACTGACTTTTGCTCAAATTTTCCTCCATAGAAAGTGCATCATTTATTCATCACTTTCATTGTGATAAAATATCTAAGAAAACAACATCAGGAGGAAGTTTTGTTTTGGATCACAGTTTCAGTTATGATGCTCTGGCATCATCAGGCATGCAAACGGTCAGAACATCATGGCACTGTAGACATAATGGAGCCAAGCTGTAGGGGACAGGGAGGAAGGGTCTGGGGACATGGAATACTCTGCAAAGGCACATTTCTACTGCCCACATTTCCTCCAATCAGTACCATGCCCTAAGAGTCACTTAGCTATGAACACAATTATGTGTTAATCCATTGGTGGAGTGGGTACAACTCTCCTGATCTTATAAACAGGTCTCCACAGACTTTCTTCTCCTAGGCATCTGGAACTTCATCTCAATGACCAAACTGTTCCACTTTCAAAGTCTTCTGTGGTGTTTTTATATTCTACCTTCTCATATCCCTACTCTGCATGATCCCTTTCAGAACACACAGTAACTTAACCCTCTTCTCTGTGCGGCTCTAAAGAGGAGGAAGGGGAGGGAGAGGTCCTGGCAGCCACTTCTCTGTTTCCGTTGTTGTTGTGTTACTCCATGGTGTCAAGAATAACTTCTGAAAGAGACTCTTTCTGAGTCACTATCACACCACATTACTACACGGGTCACACCACTAGGGGAAAGTTTCTTCCCTGGAGTCATATCTGAGTGCTCTTCATAGGGACAAGCTAAATTCTTGGGAACCAGTTACTCTTCCCTCATGAAAATTATTTCTCTAGCCTGCATCTTATTTGTCAAGTCTTTCTATTTTATAGTTTTCTAAATTACTGTTTGTAGACTTGTTATTCGATAAATAGAGAGGCATCTAGCAGCTTTGCAGAATCTCCAAGCTTCTTGGAAGTGGACACTCTGGACTGGGGAGATGGATCATTGGGTAAAGAGCTTTCTGTGTGAGCACAAAGACCTGAGTTCAGATCTCCCGCACCCAGGTTAAATTTGGGCATGACTACCCATTGGTAATGCTAATGTTAGAAAGTAAATACAGGGGCTCACTGATCATCAAGAATGACCAATTAATGTGCTCCAAGTTTAGTGAAAGACTCCACCTC
>NW_022196895.1:18102372-18120724 GCF_008632895.1 Mastomys coucha | reverse complement strand
AAATAAATCTTTAAAAAAAAAAAAACCAAAATAAAAAAAAACAAACAAAAACAAAAAGTGAATTGTAGATCAGTAGAGGATGACTGTATCAACATCTGGTGTTTGCAGGTACATAAATAATCATCCTCACCTACACATACAACACACACACATACACACACACACACACACACACACACACACACACGCCACATATGCTCACATACATGCACACACACCACAATGCAGAACCTCAGTCCCAACAAGAAGACATTATTTTGCATACCGGAATGAAAGTTCTGCTACTTAAGGACAGACTGCTGCCAAGCTGGGGCCTTAGTCTTATTCCAAAGATGCCTGTTCATAGGTCATTTGCAGTGAAGACCATTGTCTTTACAAGAATCTTCTAGAGGCTTTCTTGAAACTCAAGGCTAATGATTTGTATGATTTTTTTTCTTTCTCTAATCATTTGTACATTGGACTCCATTCAGTAACTGTCTCTGGAAGCAGGAATGTCAGTGAATCAATGGGGGAGGGGAAGGAAGGAAATTTAGGGAGAACTGTGGGGAAAAGCAGGATAATTTCTTCTGTTGCTCAACCCAAGAGCAATGGAATAATTTCCTACATGTGTACACTTAATGGTAAGATTCCTACTTCTATCAGCGTGCAGATTCTTAGGCCAGATCAAAGCATCCTTCCTGTTGGCCAGGGTGCTGCATCCCGTCATCCCAGCACTCATGAAGTAAAGGCAGGCAGAGTACCCGCTCAAGAGCTGCCTGAGCTGCAAAGTGAGACCCTGTCCTAAACTACAACAGCAGAAAATCACCTTCATATATTTAGAGTGGCACATTTTACCCTTCACCGTCTGTTATCTCGCTACCCTTCTGAAAAATATTCAACTTATACACTAGCCATGAAAAAATGTGTTGTTCCTCTCAAAATAATGAGACCAAGCATAGGATTTTACATAACTCGCATCAAACCATCCTCTACTATCCTTAGTAACATTTTGAGGTGGGATATTGGGGAGTTTGTACAACAAGAAAACTTTATTTTAATGAATGGGAAGAAACAAAGACTTATTCTGATAACTATATTTCATGGGAAATGACCAAGCACATGTGTTTTACAGGAGCTATCCACTTCTCCCTATAGCAAGACAGTCAAATGGACTATTCCCTGGATATTTAACAGAGAGAGCCTCGCACACCTCTAGGAATTTTTTCCTTTCTGACACCTTGAAAAGTTTCTGAATAAAATCATTAGGCATAAGAATAACTATTTTGTTTATTTTCAGGGAAAATACTATGTGTTTATAGTTTCCTATAGAGCCTATTTGGGATAAGATTTGAAGAGCCAATATGGCTCACACTCCCTACATCCCCTCTGCAGAAGCCAAGGGCATTGCTAAGTGGGAAAGCTGAGTGCCAGACTTCTGCTCTGTGTCCTTGAGCTAAAGCAAGCTCAATATATCCTGCCATGATTGTTCACTTCTATTTTTTCCCAACGAAAGTCCCAGTTTGGACAACAAATTATATAGTTGCCCTCTCCAAAACTGACTGCTGTCACTCACCAAGGTTTGCCTCTCCTGAAAAGGTGCAAACTACGGACAGTCAAGTTGCCTGCAGTCGCCCAGGCACCCCCATTGCTGCAGTGAACCTCTACTGTGAGACAACCTGCTCTGCTAATAACTGGGTCTGCACGTGCAGACCCAGTAAACCCCTCACTATTTTCTAGCTTCTGTGAGTCAGAAAGACTTTCTCTGAAACACCTACTTTGCCTTTCGTTTGGGAGCAAAAGAAAACATATTCCCGGGTACGTGTGTCTCCAGCTAGGAAGGCAAGTGAGAAATCGCCCCCGTTTTGCCCTCCCCCACCTCATTTTTTTTCACTCTTGCAGAATTCAGAAAACTCTGTCCAAGAATATTACTCTATGAAGAAAAAAAAAACATCATCTCAAAATTATTAAAATCTCTGTGGGAATTCATGATTAATTTTAAGGCCTGGCAGATTAAAATACATTATTATGTACACTCTAGTGCACCCTTTCAGATATTCTCAGAATCTGATTTTGCTCTCTTGATACACACCAATGACTCTACATGTATCTAGTAGATTGCAAGGAATAGATTAGCATTAAAGAGGCAGTATTGTGTTGTTAGGTTGTTATATGTAACTTGTGCTCATACATTAAGAAAAATGTACCTGGCATTCCCTGGGACATGACCAGGCCTCTTTAAAAAAAAAAAAAAAAGTGAATGAGGGAGACAATCATTAATAACTTAGTGACAATACAGTATGGCAGTTATTCTGCAATTCTGACCTTTGCAGGTTTTGCTTGCATTTTTATTCAGTTCCCAGACAGAAGACAGACTGCAACCACCTGCTGGGAACACAGACACATGCTTCAAAAGTTTTCAAATTTCCTACTTCCCGATCATAAGCAAGTGTCCTTTTGGCTTCTCCTAAGGAAGTCACCATGACAGCTGGAAGTGGGAGTAGCACCAGCTTCCTTCTTCTCTGTGTTGAGGACAGAGGGCAACTTCTGTGAAAAGCAGACCAACAGAGTCCCCAAAGCAAAACTGCTCCTGTCTTTTTCTACTGTCATCCAAGTACTCTGACAGGAAAATTGACTGCTCTCCTCTGCTTCCTTGGGTGTTCTTTTTTCTTGCACAACCTCAAAAAAATCGTTTCTTGGTGCCTAGAAGCAGCTATGGATTGCTCGAGTGTGAGCTATGTGTCTCCGTACAAGGCATCCTGAGGTGGTTTGCACAGCGGGCAGATAGTACCTGTGCAAGCAGAGATACGAAGTTTGCTCCGAAAAGTTACAGAGCTTTGTGGTGAAAATAACAACAAATAAGAACGCTTTATTTCTAAGTCGTAAACATCACTACATCCCACTTTACATCTTCCTTATTAAACCGAATGGTGCAGCCAAACAAGCAAATCAGCCAGAAGCTGTGCCTTGAAACGGATGCAAGGTGGGTCTTGAGACTCTCTCCTGACTATGCCACACTCAGTACCAAAACCCTAGCAGTTGTGTTTCTTCTCCACTTCTATAAAATATTCAGGAATACTTTATGTGTAGGTTTGCTCACAACATTCCGTTACTGAATGGGATCTACTGCTTTGATGTGGCACTCTTCCTTCCATCAGCCTTGATCCTCTTTTACTTCCAACCCCCAGACCTCTGTTCGCCCTCCTCCACTCACTCCATCCCCATTTGCCTACTTGCAGTTGTAGTCTTTCTCAAACCTTATCCCTCTCTCTCTCCTCCTCTGCCTCCCCCACCCTATGGCCCTCTCCCTCTCCCCCTCCCCCTCCCCTTTCACCTCCATCCCCCTCCTCCTCCCCTCCCCCTCCGTCTCCCTGTCCCTCTCTCTATTCCTCTCCCTCCATCATTTCAGCTGGTTTAAAGAAAGCCACAAGAAAACAGGAATCTTCCTCCCAGAAGGAAAGCGTTTTACGGCCACCTGCATCAGGGCAGTCCTCTAACTAACATTTCCAAACTTAAGAGTTTTGGGGGAATGTATGTGTGGCTACAAAGTTGCTACACTATTCTAAACTCCTGCAATTAACTGCAGGCACTCTGTTTTTAAGTACATGCACACTCACTTACTATTTTAAGGCACACTGTAGTATTTTAGAGAGTATGTTGTTTGGAGTAAGGCCCTGTGGAGTAAAGCAGTGACCCTGGATTTATTGTTGGTATTCAAGCCTCAGACTTTTATCTCCTGTACACTTGGGCTTTCGGGTTACCATTTGGTCCCAACAGATCTAAAGTATCTTCCGGATTTTTGTCTTTCTGATATCTCACATTCTGGAACAATTCTTCTAAATGACATGTTAATATATTTTCCAGATAAATAGTAAATCATATCTCAAGGCTGGGAATGTAGTTCATTTCGTAAAAGCATTTCAACAAAGCATGGGGAACTAAGTTTTATCCCAGTATTCAACCTTAATAAGTTGATTGTGGTGGTATAGCTTTAGAATCCTGGTGCTTAAGGGGTAAACTCAGACAGATCTCTGGGGCTTACTAGCCAACAAGCCCTGCCTACTTAGCGCCACATCAATGAGGCCATCTCTGGAAAACCAAGGTGAACAGTTTTGCTCTCCACAGGTACGTGTACAAGCACCTGCATATACACAAATACGCCATCAATCAATCAATCAATCCACCAATCACTAATGGTTCCACTATATTTACAAGAAACGATATTGTCTAAATTAACGAAGGTAGGGAAGCATACTGGAGAAGAGGCCATCATGACAGCATTGGATAGAGAGCTATTTGGATAGGTACAAAAGTCCTTGAGTCTTTCAAGATAGTGAGAAAATTGCCAAAAAAAGTTCATATCACAGAAGGAATTTATATTAATCAGTTCAGTTCTGCCCTGCAGGTCAAGTAAGACTGAGGCCATCTCCCATCTTTAAAGCCGAACTTTAGGAAGAAGCTCAAGCGGCAACAAGGCAGCCAAAGAACTAACCCTGCTGAAGGCCAGACACTTATCCTAGGCAAGGAGATTTCAAGGTCCTGTCACAATGTCAAAGGCGAAGAGGAATGCCTTATCAATTTCTTATAAAGCAAATTCTTTGTTTTGGGGGGATTTTTGTTTTTGTTTTGTTTTGGTTTTGGTTTTGGTTTTGGTTTTTCAAGACAGGGTTTCTCTGTGTAGCCGTGGCTGTCCTGGAACTCACTCTGTAGACCAGGCTGGCCTTGAACTCAGAAATCTGCCTGCCTCTGCCTCCCAAGAGCTGGGATTAAAGGCATACACCACCACTGCCTGGAGCAAATTCTTAATAAAAAAATTATATTGTAGCTACTAAATATGAATGTATGCACATACATAGGGGACAATTGCATATGCATATATACAATTGCACATACACATGAGAGAGAATTGCATATGCATATATGTACATATACAGGAGAGAATTATATATGCATATGTATATATACCCAGGAAAGAATTGTATATGTATATGTGTATATACACAAAAAAGAATTATGTATGTGTATGTACACAAAAGAGAATTGTATATGTGTGTGTACATAGGAAATAATTGTATATGTATATGTAAATATACACAAAAGAGTATTGTATATGTATATGTGAATATACACAGGAGAGAATTGTACATGACTGTGATGCATGTAGAAAAAGATGTAAGGACAAGGGCCAAAGAAAGGGAGAGATTTCTCAACACATAATAGTATTTTCACTCCTTTTCATCTCGTTCATGATCTTCACCTCAAGAAAGATCAAACATAAAAGGTATAAATAGGGCTGGAGAGATGGCTCAGTGGGTAAGAGCACTGACTGCTCTTCCAAGGGTCCTGAGTTCAAATCCCAGCAACCACATGGTGGCTCACAACCATCCGTAATAATATCTGACGCCCTCTTCTGGAGTGTCTGGAGACAGCTACAGTGTACTTACATATAATAATAAATAAACCTTAAAAAAAAAAAAAAAAGGTATAAATAAAAAATAAAATCAGTCCTGAATATCTCTTGTTTTCTCTCATCTGCAATTCCTAGATCTTGATCCCCAGATATGAATTTACAACATAGAGCAACCACAGAAAGCAGGAAATTATAAAAGGACAGAGGCTTCAGGAGTGCCAGGGAGGAAACTAGTGGGATGCAGGTGTATAAAGTCAAAAATGTAATAGTGGAAAGTGGGAGTTCAAGCAGGGAAGGTGTAGGTAGGTCAGCACAGAAGGAGAAGTGGGGGACACATAATACCAAGATTGCTTACACACTATATCCTAAAAGAAGTTAAACCGCAAGGGCTGACAATGCTTCCCGGAGAAACCACAGACTAACAAAACCTCCAACACTAGATATGAGAAACCTCCTTTCCAAGAGTTGACCAGGGTAATCCAAGTGACACTCACAACAGGAAGAGTACATCATCGTAGCCCTCAGTTGCTTCTCAGCTTAAGGGTGAGCCCCTGTTACTGAAGATATCACACATACAGGACACATGACTCAGGTCACTGGAACTGGATCTGACCTGTTTGCCTCTTTCCTGTGGTCTAGCCTTCCTGGTTCCAGAAAACAATATGCAAGTTACCAGGGGAGGGAAGCAATTAAATAGCCCACCCAGCTGGGACATCTATGAACCATGACAATTATCAGCATGGCAAAATATGCATAAAGGATCAAGAGGTGGCATTCAAATATGGTTGGCAACCAATGGCTATCTAATTGGACTACAGGCCCACTCAAATGGAGAGAAATTATACCTAGTACAAGAAACCTAATCGGCCTCCTGGGCTAGTGAGGTCATGCCTCTTAGGAAAGAATGTACTACTGCCACTTTGCTAGACAGCGTAGTTCCTTACTACATTCTAAATTGTACCCACATAGCCACAGGTAGGTGTAGCTGTTGTTCCCCATCAAAGATGCTTGTTTCTCTTTACAGTGAATGGAGACTATCATAGAAAAATATAACTGGACACAATGCAGAGATCAATGAATCATGATGGGCACAGGTCCGGTGGAAATATCTACATCACAACTCTTGTGTCTATTGGTTGTCCAATGCAAACTGTTCAATCCTAAAACCATATACACACAAACAACAAAAAGTAAACCAGAAGTTTGCGTATGTGTGCCTATGTAACACAAATAATCAAAGAAAAATTGGTTATCAACTTGGAAATAAAGTGTCAATGGAGAGGCTGGAAGGGGAATACGGAGTACAGAAGTGATATAATTCTATTTCAATTAAAAACATTTAAAAATAAAGCAATTAAATGGTCTATAAATTTAAAAATTTACAATTAAACATAAAATTGCATTTTAGAAAAGAAATAAGTGATATAATACAAGAGAATAACAACACAGTTTTTTCTTTTTTTAATAGATGTTTTCTTTATTTACATGTCATATGATTTCTCCTTTCCCAGTTTCCCCTCCAAAAATAAAACCAAAAAAAAAAAAAAAAGAACAAATCCTTGTTCCCTCCCCTCTCCCCCTGCTCATCACCCCACCCTCTTCCACTTACTGGCCCTGGCATTTCCCTACACTGGGGAACAGAACCTTCATAGGACCAAGGGCCTCTCCTCCCATTGATGACCGACTTGGCCATCCTCTGCTATACATATGCTGCCAGAGCCATCAGTCCCACTATGTGTACTCCTTGGTTGGTTGTTTAGTCCCTAGGAGCTCTGAGAGTACTAGTTAGTTCATATTGTTGTTCACCCTAAGGGGCTGCAAACCCTTCAGCTCCTTGGGTCCTTTCTCTAACTCCTTCATTGGGGACCCTGTACTCAGTCCAATGGATGGCTGCAAGCCTCTACTTCTGTATTAGTCGTTTACTGTCAGAGCCTCTCAGGAGACAGCTATATCAGGCTGGAGTACCCTTCCTTCAGTCTCTGCTCCATAAACAACACAGTTTTTAAAGCTTAAACTCTAACATTATTGTCCCAATTCTAGAAATGGTCTCCTTGACCCTGTGAAGCTACTCAGACTCTCTCACATCTCGTGTCCACTCCAATAAGAAGTTACAAAAGCAATACCTCAGCAGGAATACTCTGAAGTTCAACCATGTACACAGTAGCTGGGACACCATGCTGACATACCTTGGTAGCTTGAGTTTTCCCTCTTCATTGACACCATAAAGCAAAAAGGGGATCTTCTGATGTCATATATAAAGAAATAAGGGAAAACAAGATTCCAGAAAAGACAAGAGCCCAAGAACTGGTCTTTGTGTTTATAGATAAGGATACATAATAAGGAAATCAGCTCTTTAAAAGCCAAAAAGTTAGCCTGATCTAATTGCATGGGCCTTTTATCCCAGTTCCTGGACTGGCTGAGGTAGGAAGACTGAGAGATCAGGACCTATCTGTGTTACATAGTGACCTGTAAATTAAAAGGGCCTGTCTTGAAAATCAAGAGATAGTTTTAGTTGGTAAAATGCTTGCTTTGCAATCATGAAGACATAGTTTGATGTCCAGAACTCATGCTAAAATTCCAGAAGTACATGTCTTTCTTCCAAGAAAATAGATTCTAGAGATAGGCTACTTGTATTAGTTTGAGGGCTTTGGGAAGTATCTGGAGAGGTCTTGGTCATACAGATTGCATAGAAGTCTTTGTACGATTAGCCACCACTAATCCTGGTTGTGGGAGCGTGGAGGAGCCCATGGCTATACAGGTAATATAAGGGTCAATTATATTACTAGCCACCTCTGGTCCTGGTTGTAAGAGCTTGCTATGGGCTGTACCTTCAGATAACACAAATCACCAGGTTGTCAGTCATCTCTAATTCCCAGCCTTCTGAATGAAAGAACAAGTTTTTATATCCTTTCCTTCAAAAGGACCATTCTTCATGCTTTCTATTCCTGGTTTCCCTGGAGATGTGTGAGTACAAAGACCTTCATGCTCACAACACTCGGGAAGAGGGAGATTAGACTCTTCTTGGAGATTTGGAAAAGGACCACTATGGTGTCACACTATGAAACTATGAAGCTTGGGATTTTGTAAGGAAATTGTATCATATGTCTGTCCAGTGGGATGCCCCTGGCCATCTACCAGACCCTTTGGTGACAAAAATGATAATATTCACGAGTCTTTACTACACATTCTGTTATATGCTCTTAATTAGAGATATTATTATTCTACACCAAAGAAGGTCTCCATCAGAATTTTATGAACAAGGAGATGGGAGCATAAAGAGATAAGGATTTTTCCAAAATCTCCTTTCCAGTAAGTTAAGGAGCTGGAATTCAGAGCCCAGCAGTTGGATTCCAGGACCCACACTCTTTGTCACTAGGCAAATGCCTTTGAACTCCTGTCTCTGCTGTTTGTTCCTGATGAGACAGTGTGTGAGGAAGGAGTCCTTGGTTATTCTAAGCAGAGAATAGCATCAGTGGTCAGCACAGCCACGGTACTGTACTTATAAAGGGGCAGACCCTGGTGTGCAATGTGACTTATGCCCTTACTCTATCTCAGCAACCCACACAGAAACCTCCATGACTATGCACTTCTCAGCACAGGCAGATTGAGCACCAAAGACTGAATAACTTGTCCAATGTCATTTCTAAATCCCTTCATCTCCATGGTCTTGAATTGTTTCCTCTTCTAGATAGAGATAGATCAAATGTTGGTGGCAGATTTATGATCTTGGAAGGCCACAAAAGAGTGGTAAAACTGAGAGGTGACAAAAATTCACTGGGGACATCCAAGTTTAGTGGAATTTTCCTTCTGGTAGTAGACTCAATTATCAGAAGCTCCTCAAGAGATAGAAATAAGCACCTGTAATATACCACAAAGCACTATACCACTAGCCTAACCTAAGGACATCCCTGAATAGAGGGACACACACACACACATACACACACACACACACAGCACCTTTAATTGTCCTCCTCTCCTGACTTAAACCTAGTACTATAATTAAGGGCTAATATAAAAAGTAAAAATTTGGCTTCCTGTTTGCTTCAACTTTTCAGTTTTCACAGTATTGTGACCTAACACTTCACATAGTCTAGGGCCAGGATGAGTTAAGCTTCATTGTGTTAAGATTCCAACTTAAAGTCAGAGATAAAACCCCACCTTGGTTTCCTAAAGCACCACAGTGGAGTGCTCACTGAATCCCAAATGTTCTACAGTATTAATTCCCCTTTGTATTGGGGATGGCTTAGCCAGCAGCTCTGGGCAGATCTGTGAGTAGGAAAAAGAAGCAAGGAGAGGAAGAAGGGATGGGTAACCAGTGGGGCGTAAATTGAAGGAAGTCAGCCATTCATAAAAGGATTCCACAGTCAACATGTAAAAGGTTTCTTTGTAAATTTGTCACTCAATTTTTCCCCTTCCCTTGGCATACAATCTTTTAAACAGTGGCAAAAGCTAGTTTAAATCTTAAAATGAAGAAGAAAGAAGTTTGTCCATCATCCAAAGCCGCAGTAAGTGTCCGTAGCTGCAGCCTCTGCTGGAGAATGTGTTTGTGTATTCCTTATTTATTCACAAACACTTCCTAGCAGGCACAAGGATAGGAATGGTGATAGAACGTAAACAAAAAGAGACAATGCCTTTGATTTTATTGAATTTATAGTCTACTAATAGAGAAAACCAATAAACTAGTACATGTTCAAATAAACTTATATTCATAAATATTATGGAGAGAAGTAGCAGAAATGGGAGTAATACCTTGGGACTATATTAAATTGAGTAGCTGGAGTAGAAAACAGATTTAGAAAATCATATAAAAGAGCAGATTTTCCTATTCAATTAAGCCTCTTTTTTTCTTTTTTTTCAACAAACATCTCCATTGTGAAGGCATGGCTACACCCCTGAGTTTGACTGCTACCAAGATAGGGAATATGGAAAATGCAGAGAAAGGTAAGACACATCATTAGAATACCCTGGATGGCTGTTCAGTGGTAGGCAAGAGGATCAATGGGGTGGGCAGAAGAATTGGGAATGTCTTAAAAGAGGGGAATTGCTGATCTGAATTGGATGAATGGATAAAAACTCAGTAAAATAATTATGAGCTGGTAGAGAGTGTTGGAATAATGCAAAGAGGCTGTATAGATGGCTCAAAGGTTAAGAGCACTGTTTGTTCTTCCAGAGGTCATGAGTTCAATTCCCCAGCAGCAACATGGTGGCTCACAACCATCTGTAATTGGATCTGATGCCCTCTTGTGGTGTGTCAGTTACAGGATGCTCACATAAATAAAATAAACAAATAAATTAAAACAAACAAACAAACAAGGAATAATGCAAAGAAGAAGAAAGGCTGCCATGGCTGCTGAGATCACATCTTGCCTTGTTAAAAGCTAAAGAGACTTACTCAAGGCAGGAGTTCTATCTCGTCCACATTTGAGAGAGGCCATCTTGGCAGAAACCCCTGAGAGAGCCGGGAAATGGAGGAGTTAGGACTCAAGGGGAGTGTTCCTCCTATCTTGCCTCACTTGTTACTTCTGAAGGACATCAGCTGAAGAAGATCCCATACTGCTGAAAAGCCCTAGCTCAGAACTGGGAGCCACTCTGACCTCTGCTGGTGAGCCATCTCTAGAGGGAGGCTTGAAATCTAGCAGGTGTGAAAAACAAATGTGTCAAGGAAAGCTGGCAGTGAGTAGTCCCTGCCTCAGTAAAGCTAATTTACATCCCCAAATCACTGTGTGACTCCACCCTGTGCATGCTTAGGGAGAGCCCTCATCTGCAGCTCATTAGTACTTTATCATTCAACACTGAATGAAAAAAAAACGCACATACAATTGCAATGTTCTCCAAAGACACTCCCCATGGAGCTCCTTCCATTGGCTAAGTAGTTAGTTCTCCTAAAATTGAGTTTTCGTATAGCCAGGTAACCCTGAGGTCACTAGACTCACTCAGCCACAAGCAAACATGGCATCCAGGATAAGGACTGTGCAGATCCTCTTCATCTGGAAGAACTGCTGGTTTTAAATTTGCAGCTGTCCTTGGGCTGGTTTTGTGTAACTTCCTATTTGAAAACTTAAGGTGTCGCTCTCAAAACAACCCTGTTTTTTGTCCATTGCCCTGTCACCAATGCAATAGCACGTTGATGTGTCAAGCAAGTGCTTTGCAGTAAGAGGCCACACTGGCCAGAATTCAGTAGGAAGAAGATGTATAGGTAAAAATGCCAAATACAGTCAAGGTCACTCAAAGGCAGTGAAGAAACAAAATCCACACACTCGGGCTTATTCCCATGACTAATCCTTTCCTTTCCTCTCCGATATGAAGGTATTCTCTTTGTAGCTCAGTCTCACTCCTCACTCCCTACTCTTTCTCTTTTTCTCTCCCTCCCTACTTCCTTCCCTCCATCTCCCCCACACACACAACACACGCACATCATAGTGCCCCCAGTTTAGAAGACAAACAATCTCATCTCATCTGTGTTAAAAACTTGCATTGTCATTCAGAAAAACAACTACACTGATCACAAACCCTGGGAAAGCAAGTGTTTGTTTATTTGTTTTGTTTTTAGGGGGTTTTGGTTGGTTAGTTGTTTTTGCTTCATTTTGTTTTGGTTTGGTTTTTCTTCTTGGTTTGTTTGTTTTTGTGCCTTCTGGGGCAACCACTCACTCCTAACTTCAAAACTATGTCTGTATACTAGGACACTGGGTATGAGCCCTGCCTTGCAAAGCCAAATTCCAGGAATACTTCCCTGCAGTGTCCTGTGCTCGGAGACTTTCATACTTTCCTCTGAAAATGAATTACGATTTTTCTCCTCATGTAATTATTTTTTCTTAATAGTTTTTCTACTTTCTAGTTCTATGCTTGCCTCTTACGTCTACCTCAGAAAAGATGTTCCCAGATTCATCTCACATGAGTGAGAAATTGTCACCTCAGCCACTAAACTCCAGTCAGGGAGAAGATGGAGTAGGAGCGGGGATAGAAATGAGCTTCCTACACAGTTTTAAAGGGGGGAGCCTCAGATGCAGGATTCGGACACCCCATTTGCAGCTCACCGTTGAGCGAGACACTCCGTTTTACCATCCTCAGAGGTGATAAACCTGAGGGCAAGGGAAAACAAGCAATAAAGCAATCTTGTCATGCAGCTCAAGATTTTTAAAACGCATTAACTATAATTTTTAGATAGTCACAACCCAGTGAACCGTTCAAAGTGACCCGGCTCACTGAACCAAACTGAACTGAACAGATGGAAGCCCATCCCTCCCTCCCGTGCTGGAGCCACTGCTCCAACAATGCAGAGGCATCTTTGAATTCCATCCTCTCTCAGAAGACTACCTCACTCAGACGAACATGTGGGGGAAGACATCTGTCATTGTTACATTTGGCCATTCTATGGCCACCTAAAACCGGAACATGGCACCCACCAACAGTGCTTGGCAGTCTGGTGAAGTTTGTTATTGCCTTTATTCTCTGAAAATGCTCTCTGTGAGGCAAGGCAGCCTCTCGATTCTGTTTGTTCCAGGCCTGTGTCAGCTTGCACAGCCCCTTCTCCCATCCTATTCTCCCCCTTGTCCCACATCATAAGCTGTACATAAAACCACACTTCCAGGAACCTGTCTCACTGTACATGGCCTTCCTGGCACATCTAATAAATACTTTGAAAATTAAACATCTCTTCCTCAACCTCTTTTGTTGGGTGGGGGGGGTCGTGAAACTGAGAGTCGATTTCTCATGAATCACAAATTGGCACACACACACCCCCCTGGTATCAAAATCCTCAAGTAACTGTGGCCTTTGGTTTTCTGCAATTTAAAAATCCCAAGTATTCCAAAGAACAACAGTATATAAGGGTGAGGAAATGGAAATCAAAGATCTTTCAGGGCCCCCAGGCAGGGAGGAATCAGTGAGAATATCTCACAGAAAGAGATACATAAAAGGTTAAAATTGTGGCAAAATAAGAATAAAACCCAGAGACCAAAACAGGGCCATCTGTATCTACACAGACTTTAGAAAAATAGAGATTAGAGAGGTTTCATTATACTGAGGTTCACGTGATCAGGGAAGCAGTAAAACAAACTGTGTTCCAGCCTCCAGATGAAGTCTTAGAAGTGGAACCAGAATGGGTGCGCGTTTGTTTGTTTTAGTCTGTAGCGCTTTAAGTGTTAATTAACACAGGGCACTGTATTATCTCAGTGTGTACGAGGCAGAGAGGACCTTTGATGTCTCCACACTAGCCCCCACAGAGCCTCCCTGGGACAATTCTGTTTGGCCTTCTGGTTTCCATGCGGGGCAGCAAAATATAAACTTTAAAGACAAAGCAAAGTTTGCCTGTTTGGGGAGTAAGACCAGTCTAGCCTCTGAATTGATGTCATCTGCAGGGGAGGAAGGAAGGGGATGGGAGGGGCGAAGGGAGGAGATGCTAATCTGTTCATTTTGAGGTAGTTTGCTGCTCAACTCTGATCAGCAACTAGGTCAATAACGATCAAAGGAAAAGTTGATGGCCAAGCTTCTAAGTCTTGATTTCAATCTTCAGCTCTCCCTCCTCTCTATAACATTTTCTTTCAAGTAGGAAATAGACCTAGAAAATGTGCATGTTCTTTATTATTAATTATTATTATTATTGTCATCATCATCATTAACTATTATTATTTTGCCTCTATATTTCTGTATATATGTGGGTACATGTGAACGTATGGTTGATGCTGTGTGTCTTCTGTAATCAGTCTCCACCCTACTTTTTGAGATCAAATCTCCAGCTAACCTTGGATCTTCCAGACTGAATAGACTGAATAGACTGACTAGCCAGCACATGCTAGGCCTGTCTCTGCCTCTTCACCACCGGGACTGTATACTTCCAAAATTGCATCTGGGAGTTTGCATAGGTTCTGCCATCAGAACTCTCAGGCCTTCATGCTTAAACAGAAGTGATTTGCCAACTGAGCCATCCACAGCCCAACTGCACTGTTTCTCTTCACCAATGTAGCCAGAGAGCCTGGGGCAAAATCCCAGCTCTCAGTTATTTGTCGGATTTTTCTATGCATTGCAACTGATCTTTTTCTTGCTAACACTGAGAAAGAAGAAGCTGACTAATGCTCAATTAATTCATTAATTCATCAATTATGATATCCTGCATCTACTATGTTGTCTGTGGAGTCTATGAGACTACGGAGACAAGAAAATTAATCAGGCAATTCTTGCCTTAAAAGATGTCCAGGGGTGGGTGAGCAAGCACATGGAACTAACAACCATACAGTAGGTGTCTTCACTGGTTTGCACTGCTTGGTATCTGTTCATTTCCGAACAAACCATGAAACAAAATGCTCCTGCCAAACAGCTGGTACGACACCATGAGCGCTTTCGTATGCGTCTGTATTGCCTGCCGAGACCAAGGAAGCCCCCTCAGCAAGAAGTTTTCGGAATGGGCTGGGCGGGTGTTTCTTTTGCCAAGTATCTTGGCATCCTTGTCCAGAAATGTCACAACCACAGCATTTAGAATTTCATCTGGAATGTCTCCATCATTCTCCAGCTTGGGGGTGAGAGGGGGGAGCCCCAGAGTGTGCTCTCTTCAGCCAATCTGAGGGTTTCAGCAGGGATCCCTCCAGCTCCAGATGCCCATTTGCTTCTCGTCTGCTTGATGGCTTTCCTCACCTCATAAAAAACTTTGGGGGGATTTTAACATTGCCAATGATTGTGAGTTGTCAGTGGAGTTGAAAACGCTCCCACCAATAAAATAATTCCCACCAAAGACCTTGAAATGCTCTTTTCACTGTGTGTGTTAACACTGTCTCTTCATTATTCTTCTTGCTGAGCCTGTGGGTGCTGAGTTGACTTTGCTATGACATCTCGCCACCTGCGCTGACTGGTGAAGGATTTATATATATACTTTTGCATATAGATATAGGGGTATCTTTTGTTTGGGATCTAAGACAATGACAAATGATCAAAAGCAAGAAAATCATAGCAGATTTATATTCAAGGTTGTCCTGGATAGTTATATGTCAACTTGGACACAAGCTGGACTCATTGGAGAAGAGAAAGCCTCAACTTTGAAAATGTTTTCATGAGACTGGGTTTTAGGGAAGCCTTTATTTTCTTGATTAGTGATTGATGGGGGAGCCCAATGTGGGTGGTGCAATCCCTGGGTTGGTGGCCCTGAGTTCTATAAGAAAGCAGGCTGAGCAAGCCATGAGAAGCAAGCCAGTAAGCAGCACCCCTCCATGGCCTTGGCTTCAGCTCCTGCCTTCAGGTTCCTGCCCTGTTTGAATTCCTGTCCTGACTTCCTACAGTGATAAACAATGCTGTCAAAGTGTATGACAAATGAACCCTTTCCTCCCCAACTTGCTTTTTAATTATAGTGTTTTATCATGGCAATAGAAACCCTAAGACAAAGATTACTATAAAATTAGCAATTTGCATCTATCAAATATATTTAAAAAGTCAGAGGCCTTGAGGGGTAAACCAGTAAACTGAAACCCATGAAATATAGATGCTAGGTTGAACCCTGTGCAACTTGTTCACATAGCAATCCACTCTTTAGATTTGAAGTCTGTTCTTACAGTAAATTGTGTTCAGAGTGTTCTAACCATGCAGAAAACAATTTTTAAAAATTGTCTTTCCATTATTTTCCTGTTGGCCATTTCCTTCCTATTTGTAGGAAATTGTTTAGATCATAGCTTCAGACTCATGAGGATGGCATGGCCCCAGTGCCCTCTGGATGTTCTTGCACTCATTGCAACTGTCAGAGGATATCAATGTAGAATGGTCTTATGAACATGCTTTCTGACCTTTTTAATGTCAGGAAATCATCACAAACATTATGTTCTAATTATTAATATCTTTACCATCAAATATTAGAGCTGGGAAATACCCATCATTCTGATTTTACTGGCAAGAAGCTAAATCCTAGAGAAATGAAGAGATTATTAGCCCCCAGTTATACTCTATGGAGGTGTAGAGGATGTTCTGAAACATATCACTCCTTTGATTTTTTTTAAAGATGTATTTTATGTTTATGAGTACACTGCCATCGTCTTCAGACACACCAGAAGAAGGCATCAGATCTCATTACAGATGATGTGGTTTCTGGAAATTAACTCAGGACCTTTGGAAGAGCAGCAAGGGTTCCTAACTATGGAGCCATCTCTCCAGCCTGAAACATATCACTTCTAACTATAATATTTTTTATCTTGGTGTTAGGGTTAATTGTAAATGCAATAGTGTGTCGTGGGAAAATATGTTCTTTTTGTTGTTGTTGTTCTGTTTATTCTCTCAACTCTCTCTTATTCCTTGATCCCTGGCCCCAGGTCATTTCTATCTCCGTTTCTTTCTTCCTATCTCCCTTTCCCTTAAAATAAGCCTCCTGATTCTTCAAGAACCCTTCTAATTAGGCCACTTATATAATACAGAAGAATAGGTCTCTTCCAGGTGCTTAGTTTAATTGCATCTACAATCTCTGTTGCCAGGTGATGTGAACTATCCATGGCTTCTAAGGTTAGGAGGTGGCATTGGAGCTAACCGACTTTGAAACAATAAGCAGGAAAATTTGTAGATATGCAAGGGATGGGATTGTGTTTGACTGATTAGCTTGTTGTAGGCATGGGTAGAGAAAGGGCTAAGAAAATGGAGTGATGCTTATTGGTTTGTTTGGGGTTTGTTTTGACAGAGCCCTGTAGCCCAGAATAGCCTCAAATTCTCAGTACTCATCTCTCAGTCTTCCAAGTGCTATATACTTGGTCAACTGTTTAGAGTGGTGTTAATATGTAAGATGGGGCCGAGAAGAGCCATGTGCGTTCGAGAGGGAGGATCACAAGGTGTTTTGCACATTAATTTTAAAGTGCCTGTGAGAAGCCCAAGTCCAGGATACCCATTTGGCAGGTGAGTAATTACGCATCTCTTCACTAAGGAAAAGAATTTGAAGCTAAACAGCTTCTTCTTGGAATGTGTAAGGTTAAAAAAAAAAATCCAAGCAACTGAAACAGATGAAATCTCAGGAAGGAAATATTAAATGAGAAGAGATTAGCATTAATAAAAAGGAAATGTCAACATTCAAGCTGTGTCAAGACCTGGAAAAGACCAGTCAGAAAATATGGCTAACGCATTCTTTTCTGTTACCTCTCTTTATTTCCTTCCTTCTTACTCCTTTGCATTATCCTTTTGTGTATTAACTACTGCAGCTTTCTATGATGTTTAAGACAGCACTGATTCTGTGTGAGTGCCAGCAATTGCTATTTCTACACATACACACACACGGGGGGGGGGGGAGAACCTTCTTGGATATTAATCAACATCACCAAATAATGAGAAAGAAGAGAGCGAAACAAATATTCAAAAAACAGTATTTAGTATTCTTTTAATCCTGATAGTAATTTAAAATTCAATGCTGTTACTAGTCAAAGGCCTATGTTTCTGTTAGTTTTATTGTTGTTCCTCATATATCACTAGGGACCAAAATTCTCTTGTATACTCATCACTTCTCATAAGATTGTCTTACCTCTTCCAGCCTTCTGAATCAAAACATCAAGAAGAATAGAAGAGCACTGAAGTGAAATGGTATGGAAGTTGCCATGAACTATAAAGTTATCCTTTTTATAATGCATGCTAAATCTTTCTCTTCATCGTGCAGGATGCCACAGAACTGCCGTAGATGGGTCTGAGGCAGGTTTTGTATACTAGAAGAGATCTCACTTCCATGGAAAGCTAAGATAAATATCCATAACATATCCAAGTCCTCTGAAAAGTTAAGTCATTGACTGCCAATACTGCCCATGACAGACGATGGCAGTTAATTTCCCAAGGGGTGGCAAAGAAGAACAAGAGTGAGTTCAGAGAGGAAGAGAGCAACCTGTGATGCATTCGGGGCTCCTCATGTGAAGAGAATTCACAGAGAAGGACGGATTTACAGGACATTAAGGGCCAGGGAGAAGGGGTCTTCACTGTAGAGTGATCCAGGAATCAGGCAAGGAGTACTCCTGAGTCAAAGACTCAAGT
>NW_022196895.1:18064872-18097372 GCF_008632895.1 Mastomys coucha | reverse complement strand
AGATAACCTGCTGAAAAGCACTTTTTCTTTGAACAATAGGCAATTGAATATACCCAAATAGGTCACTTTGCTGTGAGATGTCATTCATAGATTTCATATGATATAAACTAGTCCTAGATATTTAAATATTTATATTTATATATAATGTACATATGTAGAAATATAAAAACATACCTACATATGAGCACTAGTTATATATAATATTTAACAATATGTATATAATCATTATTACATATATAAAATAATATGTGTGGGTATACATAGGTGCATTTATATATCTAGTTAATTATCATTGTATGAAAATAAACATTTGTAGGCCACATATCGATATAGAGAAAAAGCATAAAAGACTCAAATCCATCTGTCTACATGGACACTAGAAGTCACTATCTTATACTCCCAATAATGGGCTCTTACAGGTTAAGAAAAACAAACTAAAATTAAAACACACAGTAAATAAGCCAACTCAACTTTAGCTTTCTATTTAACAGAGCAATGCCCTGTGCCCTAATGTTCCTGTAACAGACTCTAACTGCTGCATGGACTGGCCTTGGAAAGTAGGAAGTTGATCAAACATCTTAGGATTAAATCCTAACTCTGCCACTTACTGGTTGTGTACCTTCTGGTAGAATATTTAACCCCGAGGGCCTCACTTTTCCTTTCTATAAAATCGGAAAAATAGCAACAGTCTCATCAAACAATGAGATTATGTGATATAATTATGTAAAGCACATAGCATGTGCCTGAACTAAAGTAGAGAAATACCAGCAAAATAATGTTTTCCTCCCCACAGTCGCTTAAGTTTGCACAGGCATTCTCATCTTCCAAGAACCGATCTCAGGTGTAACGTAGGAGTCAGTCCTCATCAATGTTGGTTGAGCGGCTCCATAAGCTACTCCATTTGAGAATTTTAAATGATAGTACATTGAGTCTCTTTTTCCTTTATTAGATAACTTGGTATATGTCTTCTTCAACTTTATACCCCTCTCAACAGAGGAAGTGGCTATCAATATTTGAAGAAAGAGGCTGATAAACCTCAATTGTCATAACTTCTCAGACAAAATGGACTCCTCAACCAATGTTTCAAACATAGTTTACTCGCTTGCTTGCATTTAGGTGCTCTCATCTGTATAATTCAAGTGTTCTGGATTAAGAACTAGTCACCTTACTCTGTTAGTCAGGAATTGTGGGAATCATTAAGCAAACAGAACTGTGGGTCCAGAAGTAGATGAGGAGGCCTTACCTGCAGTGCCACATCGCTGTGCCCAGCAGCCACACAGCCAAGTGGGAGATGGCTCTACCTGAAGGCCAGCTGAAAGTTCTAGTTTGGGGTGTTTTGTTTTGCTCATTTTTCTAGTTCCTGGACATTAATTTCCCTTTTAATAAACCCTCCTCTGGAACATGAAGGATTATAGGTCCAAACACAATGATCTCTTACATAACTGTCCACTTGTATTTTTGGAGCTGAAATATTTTTGATTGATGCCTAATTGGCTTGTTTGTAAAACTACTGTTACCATACACTAAACTATTGCAATTTTTTTTATCTGTTGACAATATGTCATCTCTGTAATGACTAGATTTACGGATGCTTGTCCCTTTGTGTTGTTTTGTTTGGTTTTCTTTTGTTGCCTGCTTCCTACAGCATACAAGAGTAGACTGAGGATTTCCAAAGACCTCCATCGTTGTGGCCCTGTGCCTCATCTGGGTCTTTTACTTCTGTGTTTTTGCCTCAGACTGAGATTGTTCTCCAAGTACCAGGTAAGAGCAATGGCCAGTTTGAAACACACCGAGGTTAGTATGGTATTGTTCCCTTACCTCAATTCTACATTGCTTTGCAAATTAAAATTATCTTGTTCATGTATTATGTGTGTGTGTGTTCAGGTCCATTTCCATGTCTACTTGTACACAAATGGGTGTAAAGGTAGAAGGTTATCATTGGGTGTCTATCTCAATTGTGTCTCCAGTTTCCCTTTTTTTGTTGTTGTTGTTTTGTTTGTTTTTGATTCAGGATTTATTTCACTGTGTAGTCCTACCCATTCTGAAACTTACTTTGTAGATGAAGCTAGCCTTGAACTTACAATGATCTTCCTACCTTTGCCTCCCAAGTGCTGGGATTAAAGGCCTATGCTACCACTATCCTCACCTTCCACTTTCATTTTTAATGATACCTTGACACTAGAGTTCCTCGATTTGGCTGCGAAGAAATCCTGTTGGTCCCCTTGGCTCTACCTGTCCAGCACCAAGAGCACAGGCCCACGTTGCTGTGTTTGATTTTAGCATAGCCACCGGAATTCCAGCTCAGATCCTCCTGCACAGAGCAAACATTTTACTACAATGTGTCCAACTTCCAAATCAAAATCTCTATAGGAGATTTCGCCTTTACATTTACTTTATCCAAAAATATATTGATCCTTTTAAACAAATGAGTCTTAATTGAAATGTACCAGAACCTTTCCCTCATTCCAGGATCTCACGGTTAAGAACAACCATTTCCTTGAACCATATCTCTTGGTACTTACCTCTTTGTAGTATATCATCTCCTCAGGCCATCATGTTTTTTAATCTATTAATTTTAGCCTTCTGATAGCATCTTCTCATTTTCATATAATTAAAGCAAAAATTAGACAAATAAAAATATCCAGGATTCATGTTGCTATTTGCTTGAGTATCAAGTCATCACTAGGGTCATATTTCCTGTCCTGCACAATTCCTCCCACCCCCTTACTGAAATTTTACTTTCACTTACTCATTTTACTCAAGCAGCTGGTTGTGGTTGTTTAGAATCAGAAAGTCAGAACATTTTGTAAGGTTCTTTGGGGTCACTATGCATTTAAACTAGTCATTCATGTTTTTCTAAATGCTCAGACTTAGCTTATATTTATAGCAATTCTCTGACCATACCCAACAATGTTTATGAACCCTTTTCATTTATATCTCTCAATTTTTTTTTATTCTAGGACTGACTTCTTGTGATGCTTATTGTATAGACAGTATCCTGGGCTTTCTTTCTATACCCATGTGAAATGTATACTTTTGCCCTTGCTCTGTGCCTCTTTTGAACATTGTTTAACTCTTTATTCTGATAAAAGATAGATAGATAGATAGATAGATAGATAGATAGATAGATAGATAGATAGATAGATAGATAGATAGATGGATAGATGGATAGATAGGCAGACAGATAGAATAGAGATGCATGCTTTCTATATATTTGCTAGCTAACAAACATGGAAGACACAGCTAGAAGTAGTTTATTCCATATTCAAGCTCTTCGCTGATGACTTCAGCAGAGCATTCTGGATTAAAAATTATATTTATACAAAGAATGTGAAGGCTTTCTGTCCCTAGGGCCCTGGACTTCCAAAGACTAACAGTTGCATTCATTTTGTCTGCACCCACTGGGCTGAGCATCTGGAACCTACAATCTCATGTTCTTCACAATGGAGAAATGATATTTGACTTAATAGAGTCCTCCATTTGACATTCTCAAGGCTCTTCTTTCTAATGGAAAGATATTGAGCTTTATGATGGATTCCTATTTATCGATTTCTGTATTTTTCTTAATTTGTTATTTTATTAATCTTTTCAAAAATTGTATGTGTGTGTGTGTGTGTGTGTGTATGTGTGTGTGTGTATGATTTTTGTCTTTATCTTCTGTTTTGTTTGTCTCATGGCTGAGCCATAATCTTCTTTCTATATCTAGGGAAATTGTGTGTTGGTTCATTGAGTTTGGCTTGGGTTTGTTTTATGTTTTCTTTTTTTTTTAAATAGAGGTGGTAGTGTGGTCATTTGCATGGTCAGTTGATTGATTTGTTGGGTTTTGAGTATAGTCTTCACTTTCCAGGATTAACACTGTTTAATTTTTTTTAAATTTCTTTATCTTTATATCACCATCAAGGTGTCTTTTATGTTGATATACATAATAATATAGATATTCTTAAGGGTCAATTAGTCAAGTGTTATTAGATGGTACTGTTGCTTAGCAAACATTGCCCTTGATTGAATCCTGAGTTCTGTTTTTCCAATATGATTTTTTACATCTATGTAGCTATCTATGTGTCATGCATCTATGTATCTAGCTAGCTATGCATGCATGCGTTAGATGAGTGGCTATACCCCAGCACCTTAACGGTGCATGTAAAGGTCAATAGACTCCATTCAGAAGTCAGGTCTCCCTTTCTACCATGTGGGTCCTAGGGAATGAACTTAGGTTATTCATCTTGGTGGCAAGTGCCTTTAATTGCAAGCCATCTCGATGGCCCATGTCCTTTCAGGATATTCAAAGAAACCGTACGGTCTCCTAGCCTTAATGGGTATGGAGAAATGTTAGTACTATACTGCTATCCTATACCAAACTACTGATAATGCCAAAGCCTGAGCTCATTAAAAGTTCTGTGGTAGAAACCAACTCACTCAGCTACTATTTATCATTATAAGACCTTTAGATTTTAATATTCCCCAGGCTCATGAGCTCAAATGCCTTTTTCAAAATATTTTTAAAAATCTCTCATCTGCATCTGTCTCTCTTCTTCCTCTCTTTGGCCAGATATGGATCAGAGGAAAGAAAAAGGAAAGAAAAAATATGTTTATATAATCTCTCACTTGTATCCATAATTTTGATGTTTTAATTTCCAAAATAATTTCTACTGACTTCCTCACTGACAAATAACAAATCTGAGAATATGTCATTTTGATTTTGTTTCCAATGAAATAATGCCTGACGGGGCAGTTATCCATAAACATTATTTGCTGGCAGTGAACATAATAAAAATAGCATGCAATTATTTAATGATGCTAGTATAGGATATTGATTGGTCAGTTAATGAATTAGAGCTGAAGCTCAGCATTAGGGAAATGCTTTACTTCGTCTGTAAGAAGCCTCCTGCTCATTTTGTAGAGCAATCAATGTTTGTGTTTTCCTGTGGGAAAGGGCTGCCAGTCAGGATTCTTTCTTTATTTATTTTTACGTGTATGTGTCTGAGTGTTCTGCCTGCGTATGTGTTAACGTGTCTCCTGCAAACATTGCCCACAGAGGCCAGATGAGGGCATTAGGTCCCCTGGAGCTGGAGTCTAGATGGCTATTAACAACCATGTGGGTGCTGGAAACCAAACCTAAGGTTTTCCCACTTTCTCCACATAGGCAGCAGATTCTCTTAAGCTGCTAAGTCAGTCATCTCTCAAGCCCTCCACTCAGTTTTTAAGCTTCATAACAATCAACTTACTCCTATAAAGCTACGTTAAAATTGACATAAGCACTATCATAGACTCTGAGTCATATTGCCATTCAATAATTATATATAATACTGGGTTTTGTTATGACATTTTGACAACATTTATCCCTTATTACCAGTTCATGTCTTTCTTCTCTCAACTATTTTCAGTATTATTTTCACCTTTATTTCTTCTTTTGTTCCGATGACTCATTGTGTTTCACTGTCGTTTCTTGCAGGTGAGAGGTTATTGGCAAGGGCGCAGACACTTTCCCAGTAGTCATTCTTAGTCCAATGATGTTAACTCTTTCTAGATACTCAGGAATGTCAAATGCCCTCGCCCCAACCACCATTACCCTTAGGTGAATATGCCAATACACCTCTGCTCATACACATCCTTAGGAAGTGGTAGAGCTTTGGGGGCCCTTCCCACAGCCTGGCATTGGCAGGACCAATTTTGTGGCAGTCCTGTGGAGTGCTGTGAGATCATCAAAGCAATGTCGCTTGCACACTCCAAAGGTAGCCTCCCATTTCACTCCCCCCTCATCCTCCTGCTCTTCAATTCCTTCTGCTCTCTATCTATGATGTACCCTGAGCTTTGGAGGGGTTGAGATAGATACCCCATTTACAACTAAGAGTTCAGGAGGGTTTGTCCTCTACACACTGACCAGTTACGAGTTTGTAATTACCGCTGCCCACTGACCAAAGCTTCTCTCACCACAGCTACAGCAGTACCAATGTACGGGCATAAACATAGCTATTTGGAAGATGATCTGATGGGTGCCATGTGTCCGTTTAACAAAGCAGCAGTAGAGTGCCTTCACTGTCAGGGCCTAGGACCCCCCTCTCCATTGCTTGGGCTTTTCGCCAGGCTCACAATACAAGGTGTGGATTCCCATTGTGAAGCAGGCCACAAATCCAATCAGAAAGTAGTTGATTGTGGGGCATTCTCCATCACTTGTTGTCCCCAAAACAGGGGGCCCTCAGCTGCAGCCCCAGCCTGCCTGGCTGAGGCTCTCTCTCTCTCTGGGTGGCAGGGGGCTTGGTGCTGAGGCCCAGGTCTCATTCTCTCTCCTCTAGGGGTGGCCTGTTTGCTGCACGGCGCCTTAATTAAAAAGGAGGCAATGTATGAATGAGTTATTTTATTGTAGGAAAGATAGAATATGCTGGTTGAGTAAAGAGAAAGAGAGAAGAGGAAGGAGAGAGAGAGAGAAAAGAAGGGGAGGGAGAAAGACAGAGAAGAGAACAAAGAGCAGAGAGGAGAGAGAAGAAGGGTAAGGGTAAGAGAGGAGTCGGAGAATAAGAGAACAAGAGAGAGGAGGGGGCAAACCACCCCTTCTATTGTATGGGGCTTGGCATGCCTGGCTTGTGGTCAGATGACTGTGTGTAAGGTCTAGCTAGAATGCTGGGAGTTTGAAGCAGTGTCTGCCTGATGGAGTACACATCTCCTGCAGGGGCAGCTGTGAGGGGTCTGGGCTGAAATCTGAGCCATTGGTGTCAGGAGCAATTCACCGAATGCCTACCGTCCCTCCTGAGCAGATTACTTCGCTCAGTGGGTCTCCAGGGTTCCGAGGTGGCTCTGCTCTACTGGACACCGGATGTCAGAACTGCTCATTCCTCCACAGTTGGTTGTCTCTATGACTAACTTGCCATTATAGCATTAGTGAGCACACCTTGACTTGCTAGTCAATAGCATAGCACATGGGGTCCACAGTTGAATAACACAACTGAGTGTTGACACAGTTCCTCCTAGCATTATGCCTCCGTCATTATATCCGATATCCAGCATGGGAAGTTTCTATCTCAGCTCCAGTGTTCAAAGCATGCATGATCTTCAGCATAAGGATCTTACCATCTAATTTTGATGAGCAACTGTTATGGCAACTGCCTGTATTGTTTGGGGGGCGCTCACAGTCTCCCTGACCAACAACTTATAGAGAAGTAGCCTACTTCTGGCACTGAGATTTTCATTTAATGACCCATGGCTTCTAGGAGCGTACATTACCACATAAATACTCCTAAATTAAAATCAACTGCTTTGAGTTTTCTTCATGGAAGTTCCTTTAACACTAGGCACCATCATATTACACAACATGAACATCAGGGGCCATGAGCCCAAATCTTGCCCTTGGTCAGCAAAGCCCATCTACAGTAAAACTCAAGGCTTGGAACAGCATATAAAGATCATACCATCAAAAGAGACAGTCCAGATAGTTTCCTCCTGGCTGACCACAAATTATGCTATTGCTCACCCTTCCTTCCTTCCTTCCTTTCTTCCTTCCTTCCTTCCTTCCTTCCTTCTCTCTCTCCCTCCCTCCCTCCTTCCTTCCTTTCTTCCCTCCTTCCTTCCCTCCCACCTTCCTTCCTTGCATCCCTCCCTCCCTCCTTCCTTCCTTCCTTCCTTTTTATTTTTTCTTTCAGCAAATTAGCAGAGTCCTCTGATGTCTGATTAAGCAGGATAAGTCACAACACTGACAAGTTGCCTTGATAAATTTCAGAAGCTAAATCACACTGTTGGCCCCTGGGAATGAATTCACTGGAGGAAATTACATTCCTATTGAGAAGTCGCTGGAGATTTCTGAAGTGCTCCAAACACTGAAGAAAACTCCTGAAAAAAAAAATAATAGAAGAACAAAGGCAAAAATTTGCTATCATTTTGTTTGTATCATAAAAGGTTTATTAAGAAATAAATCCCGTGGAAAAAAATAGCCCATGCAAAGTATAATTTGTGTGTTTTAAAGTATATTCCAAGAGGTATCTCCACTCTCCTCTACCTTTGGGGCATGTTATCACCTCAGAAGAAAATGCCACACCCATTAGCCCTCACCAGGGAAAATCCTGCAACACTCACCTTCCCTTTCTTCAGCTCAGCCCTAGAAAACACTTAATCTACTGCTTGGGAGTCCTGGATTGGACTATTGTACCTTTAAAGAGAGCTACAGGAGGATGGTAAGTTCCCGGGCAGCCTGGGGTACTGGTGAGTTTGAGGCTAGCCAGGTCTGTGTACTCTGTCTCAAAACATCAAAAGAAGACAAAAAGGAGGAAAAGGGAGGAGGAAGAGGACAAGGAGAAGAAATAAGTAAAGGAAATACACAATATTTTCTCTTTATGATTGACTTTTTGACCTGTATAAAATCAGTCCTCCACTTGCTTCTGTTGCCAGGTAATGTACGTTCATTCTGGGTTTAATCCCACAGTTTTTCTGTTCATATACTGAAGACAGTTGGGTTACTTCAACTTTTCTGTTTTGTGAGACAGATTTATTTCTGTAGAGACAGATCTCATTTCTCTGCTGTGTATTCCAAGGAACAGAAAGGCCATTCAAATGTTTAAACTTTTGTGGAAACAGCAAATTGGTTTTTTATTCCCACATGACTACAGTGTTTTAGAGCCCGGCATTGCACCAGAAGCTGTACCAGGTGCTGCTCTCTCTCCACATCTTCACCAGCACCTCCTTTGCCTCTTCTTTCCTATTGTTGGTAACTGGTTTTATTTTTGTTTTTGTTTTAACTATTATAAAGCCCCACCAACTCCATTTTTAAACAAACTCCATTTTGGGCAAGACCAAAGGCTAAACTCCAATTCCAAGAAGAAAATCAGAGTCCTCCTGAGCAAGCATCCTATGGCAAACCATCCCACCCCCACCCCCAGCAACAGCGAGTCAGGCTACAATAACAGGGTCAAGGTACATATAGATAACTTAAGACAGCCTGCAGAGAATAGATAACTTAGCCATCCTGTCTATCAGGGGGGTTTGCCCTTGTGTTCCATTCTTTAGATTAAGCCAGAAATGCAATTTTTAAAATATTAACTTGCTGACCCATATGGAAATTCTCCAAGCTTGCTGTAATGCAAATAAAAACTCTACACCCCTAGACTCGGGGTTCTCACTCTGACCCGCTGTGCTGGTGATGGTGAGAGACCTTGCTCGCTAGCTCATAATAAAGACTGCTATATGTTTACATTGAAATTGGTGTCCCGATGGTTTTTTGGGTCCCTGAAACTTGGGCATAACACAATGTTAATGAACATGAAGCAGCATCTCACCATGGCTTTTATTTGCATTTCTCTAATGAATAATAGTGTCATTGGACATATTTTCATGTGCTCATTGGTCATTTGTAGGTAGGTATGTTGTGAATCAATGTCTAGACAAATCTTTGTAAACAAGGCTTAGTTTTGAATACAATTCTCTTTTTTACTTATTTTTGTGGTGTTGTCAATGGTGATGGTGGTGATGGTGATAATGGTGGTGCTGGTGCTGGTGGTAGTGGATCAAATTCAGGATATCTTGCATGCTAAGCAAGTGCTTCAACACCACGCTATTATCTCCAAGCTCTCTGGAGTCTTAAGTACATTCTGTTAGTGATGGCTTCCTTGCTTTCTGTGTTTATTGTAACTTCTATAGTAAATTCTGGGATTCAGAAGTATGAGAGTTATGGTGGCTAGAGAGATATTAGCTTATTTGGATGACATCAAGGGTGAGTCCTTCCTCATGCTCAGCTTTTGAACACCACCTCCCATTGTCCTGGTAATCCTACAGAAGGAAGCTCCACAGCTGCCCACCCCTTTAGTATCTAAAGAACCACTGGAAAGGGGGAAGTGCTGAGACTTCGCTTACCTCCTCTGATCAGTCCAGCTTCATCTGAGCTCTGCCTCAGGCCCTGGGTGGAAACTTGATGCTCTAAACTGCCCAAAATTCTTCCAGCTACTGTCTCTTCTTTTATGAGGTAACCCAACTGGGTCTGTCAATACCCTGGCCAGAACTCCCCTCAGAAAATTTGACTCACCTAAAGGCTTGCTACAGATATGGGAGGAATGATTATTCTGTTAATGTGATCATGTACTCATTCCCCAGAATCCCCTCAATGTAGTTGTTTACAAAACTCCACTGCTAAGCCTGCCTGCTTGTCTAACTTCTACTTCAACATTTTTGCATTTTGCTTTTTTCCTTTCCTTCCTTCTCTTTGGAGACCAGCCAGATAAGAATCCCTATTCTCAGCCTCTGGGCTTTCTTGCTGTTCTGTAAAGGCCCCAGTTCTCTCTCCTCATACAGCTGCCTACTGACTTCCATTGTTGGACAACAATGTTTTCTCACTCAAAACAGCCTGATTGACTCTCTTTCTCTTCTCTATCACTCTCCTTCAGTAGCTGCCAAGAATTATAAGCTTCCCTATTTTGTTTTTCTCTCAGACCCTAAGAAAATGGCTTTCAAGGGCCAATTAGATGGCTCAATAAGTAAAGGTGACTTCCGGGCAAGCCTGGCCACTTGAGTTCATTCCCAGAACCCAGGTAAAGATGGAAGGAAAGGGAAGAGAAAAACAACTGTCCAAACATTGTCCTCTGACCTCAATCCACTGCTTTCCCACTCCACCTTAATCAATTTAATTTTTAAAAATAAAAGTGGTCCTAAGTCTTCCTTCTGGGTCAATTTTTACATTGTTGTAAAATGTGTAGATCAATTTCCAGGAGTCTTGCAACCAATGATATTAAATAGCTCAGTTGATGACTTTGAGCTGTGTATTAAGTCTTCCTTCCCTTCCTCACTAGTGTTTTCCAGACAGCTTTTGCCAGACTGAAGCTGTCTCTTCTTTCTGTAACTTACTCTTTTTGATTATAGAGAGGTATTGGATTTGGGGCAAGTTTTCTCTTGTATCTGAGATAACTAATCTTGTGGGTTTTGTTCTCTGTTTCCTATGAGTCTGGTACATTATACAAATTGACTTCCAGATGCTGCACCAAATTGGTATCCCTGGGACCAATTCCTCTTTATCACAGTATATAAACCTTTTAAGATTTCTACCAGTGTGACTTTAACTACACTGACACAATATCTTAGAATGTGGGAACTTGATGTGACCAGTGCCACAGCTGTAATAATATGTGCCTGCATGTCTGTTTGTTGTTTCACAAATATACACTTATTTACTCTTCCCTTGGAGACTGAGAATGTAAGCTCATCTAAGTTTCATAGAGTATAAGCCCTGATGTAGAACTATCACATAATGTGCCCAGGCTTGTACGTGCCCAGGCTGAGCTGAAGTGGCAGTGTGAGGCCTGATGGTCTTGCACAGTCCCCTCTGTCATGTACGTCCTGTTCCCTCACTGGTCTTCCTAACCTAAACTGCATCCTATCTCTCCAACTGTGTGCAGAACCTGCTTTATTTGACCACTAAAGATGAATATAGTAGTTTCTTGGACAGAGGTGGAAGTTTGCTCCATTTAGATTCAGGCTGACACTTGTATGGCACGATCCATAAAGCGGGCTACAAATGGGATGACTGAAAACAGGTCAGCAATGCAAATGGGATTTAAGGAGAAAATGTACAATGTCTTTTCCTACAGTAAGGCATCATTAACATACTAGCTCTAATGTTCATGTAATTCCTGGTTCCAGGGGTTTGGGAAGACCTCATCACCAGACTCCCCTTCTCTGCTGCTATCCCTTAAGCAGTGGCTGCATTTAGAGAGGGGTGGGGAAGCAGGGGGAAGGGACAGAGTTTACAAATGAACAGGGTCTGAAAGAGCCTATCAGCAAATAGAATTAACAGTGTTGCCTTTGCAAAACATTTTTCCATTTCCAAAATACTCTTAAATATGTGTATTGCTTCATAATTCAAGGAAGAAGTGATATTAAGTATGTGGATAAATAAAGGACATAGAAGTATTAAATGTCATTTAGAAGCTTATTTGATTCTAACAGCCATTGAAAAAACAACTTCAAATTCTAATATTTTGTTTTCTTTCTAATTAGTTTGTTTTCTATTTTGTAGCAACTATTTTAAAGGGTCAGTCAAATTTCTCATGTATAATAATTCTTGTTTTTCAGGTAGAAGTATTTTTAAAATCTCAGCAAACAAGAAAAGAGAGTTTTGAAAAGATTTTTTTTAAAAAAAGAAAGAAAAGAAAAACTATGTTCTAAAAAAAAAAAAATTCCACTCCAATTAAATCTGTGTTCAAATAAATTAAACCCCTCAATTGTTTCTAATAAACACCTTGGTTCTTCCAGTCACTAGTTGGTTTTGTCTGAATATTTAGGCATTCAAAATCCACCACAACAAAGCATCTCAGGGCTCCACATCTGAAAACCAGCGACTAATCTTTCATGAATCAGGCCACTAGTTCTACACATATGCATAGAATTTCAGAGGAATACTTCCATGGGTGAGAAAAGTTAGAAGAGCCTGCTTCAACTCTCACTGCCCTAAATTCCCCCATGCTTCCTGCTTTGCTTTGTCACCAGATAAGCCAGCAAGCGACAAGCAGCAGCCCCACGTTTCTCCCTCACTGCCCTGCCCGTCTGCAGCTCGGCATGGCTTTGCATTGCTTAAGGATAAACAGGTTGGAGCTGCATATGGTTAACATTTCTTGTTTGAGCTGGTGCAGGAAGAGGTTGCCGAGCATCTGCAGGTCTCACATGGTGTCACGGGCACTAAAGGAATGACTGGAGTCGTTGTAGACAGCATGGAGCCTACATTCCTCTCTTTGCCTAAGAAATCATGGATAATTAAATTAACATGGATTGAATGCAAAGCATGAAAACAGAGACATTAGAAGAGAAACTCCCCTCTCCACGTGGCATCACCATATTTACCTGTATTGATCAAGGCAATAAAAACCAGAGGAGAACAGGTAATAAAAAGAAAACAATAATAAAAACTTATATTTGCATAATTTCTTCCTGCCCCAGGATTCCAAGGCATATATTTAAAATTATATAGGAAACTCTGGCATGAGACATGTCACAAATACCTAGTGGTGTTCATTAACATGAGAGTGAGCCCGAAGGAGCAAAAGACACCTGGGCAAGGTGGAATTTAAAACAAAAAGAAACAAAACAAACAATAAACAAAAACATAAAAGCCCCTATAGAATGGCAAGCTCACTCTGTTAGAGTCAAAATGATCAATTTCAACTCTACTCCTACTATAATTTGAAAGTGGTGAGACACATTAAAAGAGCATTGATTAGCCACATTGCATAAATCTGAAAGGATGAAATTCATGCTGACTTGGGAAACTGCCAAATAAACACTGGATACCCCTTTGGCCTCTCTCCTTGCCAGTTCCCAGCACAGAGCTGAAGGACAAGGCCATTGTCTTATGGGCCCAACATCATTTGGTTTCCCGGGCAACTCTCTGATAACCACACTGAAACTCATACTGTGGGTATGAAATAAGGCTTTCTTTTGTTATGACTTTGGAAGAAGTAAGGCACAGATGTTAGCTCCAGCTGTTTTCAGCAATGATCTGCAAGCTAAGGTGGTCTTGAGTAGGTTACACTCTTATTCAAAGACATTAATATGTGTTCTACTACCACTCAAACCCAAGCAATCTCAAGCCATAAATTTTGCTTGAAGCAACAAGATTTGTAAAGATAAGACTGTCAGAGAATGGCCATTTTAACCAAACATGAGGTCTGTGACATATAAGGCAGATGGTTGCTATTACAGTAATGGCATGGGTTTAACAATCCTCACTTATCTGGAGAGAATACGTTACAAGACTTGCAGAGGAAGCCAGAAACTGCAGTCTGTAATCCTGTGTGCACTATGTTTTCCTAGCAACACATAATGACGATCAAGCTTCAGCCTTCCACCGAAAAGCAGAGCTCTAAGGATTCTCTTTGGTTTATACAGTTTCACTAATATTCGTGCTCCTAAAGGGAGGGCTCAAACTCAAGGACTACTATCTTGTGATGGTTACTTTAATAGCCAAGATGGTTAGCAAGTGATTGACAGAAAGGTAGCCTGTGCAGTGTGGACATATGCATCCTGGACAAAGGGATGAGTCATGTTCCCCTTGAGACATAGTTTGGTGGTATGAAATTTGATCTCTCTTCTCAGGACAGCATGCAATTCAGAGCATACATTACTTTTGGAACTTTACATTTAATATTTTTTTGACTATTTCCTTTTTACTCCAGCTACCTTAACATTATGGAAAATGAAGCTAGGGTTGGGGACAGACTAACCTGGTTACAATAAGCTTAGTGAATGTACATGTTGTGCATATTCTGTGATGCTTTGAAATCTTTTACCTGTCTCAAGTCTGAGCAACTAATAAGTAGGTCCTACTTTCATTCATGCATTCATTTACAAATAGCAAAAACCTATTTTGGACCGGTTATTGGTCAATGGCATGGTCACTAAGAAAGTGACCGTGGCCCCCAAGTGAGGTCACGATGGGAACACCTTTAGCCGTTCTTTCTCTTGGAGCCTTACCTCCAGATCTCTGAACCAAGAGAGAACCAAGGGAAAAAAAAACTGTTTTCATTTCTTAGTTTCATTGAAAGCAAGGAGAGGGATCATCTTGACAGCAGAGGAGAGAAAGCACAATGTCAGCCCCACGCTGGAGACCGGTGTCACTACATGGAGACCGGTGTCACTACATGGAGACCGGTGTCACTACATGGAGACCGGTGTCACTACATGGAGACCAGTGTCACTACATGGAGACCAGTGTCGCTACTTGGATCATGTTTGTAACAAGAAGTATTGTTTTTCTCCCTAGTGGAGGTCATGGTTTGGCTATCTTAATAACAGGGTTGCTTCTGTCCTCTTTAATCTTACTCTGTGAGATGTGCTATAATAAATACTATCATCTCCATGTGAACTTCTGAGGTCCTTTTGATCTCTCTGCCCACCCTGAGCCTCAGTTTCTCTTCTGAATTCCTCTCATTTCTAAGTTGAATGATTCTGCAATAAACTTGGTGGTTTTTGAAAGCATACTCGTTCTTCTGTGTTCCAGAATGCATGACATGATGTTGGCAGAGATTTCTGAAACAGTTGTACATTGTTGGATGTCCAGGAGTCTAACTTGCCTTCTGATCACTGGCTTGGGCTTGAACGCCATCTGACAGTGAAGACAAACTAGGCGCATTTCTACTTATGATTAAACCTACCTTTCTCAAAGATTATGACTACCTGTTGTGATTTGGCTCCTGCAATCCAGCCTATTTCCCCCCATTTGGAAAACCCCTACCCTGAGCTATAAAAGCTTGCCTTCCTCACATACAGTGCTAACCTCTCAAACCCCACCATAGGGAGAGGCAGCCCATATTCACAAATCTTATGAAAGCTTGCTTTAGTTGATTTCTTGATTTAATAATTTGCCCATGATGATTTGGGTTGGTAGTTCTTCTCCTCTCATCTTTGGAATTAACACACAGAACCAACTATCACATCAGACTTCTCTTTAAAGATAAACAAAGCATATACTGTTTAATTTATTTTATACTTTATACAATTGTCATTTAATTTATATTATATACTACTACACAATTTCTATCTTCAACACTACTAAGAGCTATTAATCAATAAAATACCTTAATAAACTTTGAAGTAATATAACTTCTTCAAAGACCTTTTTTTTCTTTTAATGCATGCCAGTGAAAACGAAATACTTACCACATCTCAGGAAAAAAAAAAGTCATGGCCAACAACTGTTCTTTCTGTTAAAGGGAGATAGATTCTGCAAAAATATAATCTGGTTGCATTGTTCTCTGTCTGTGGCAATGGCTTCCTCCTCTCCTGCATGGCGGCACGTTTAGAAGTGTGACCAAGTTGAGTTTAGATGGGTTTTATCAAAATCTGGAGCATGGAGATGATCCTGAAATGGGTGGCATTCATGTATGGAGCCTGAAGAGGCAAGCAGGTTGGTAGCTGAAGCTCTCAAGGCTTGTAAGCAGGTGCCTTTATGTGCAGAGATGACCAAATTGCACGAGTAAACTGATAATAAAACACATATGCACACAACGACAGACCAGTGTTTGGACTTCTTTCTCTGATATATAAATAAATTCTGATTCAACCAGTGAACTTTTAACCTCCATTAAAATATCACTACTGTTAGTAGGAGTGGAAATTTATGTAATTATGCTGGATGGAATTTTGCCTGGCACATCTTGACATTCTGTACAAGTTATAGCCCAGTAGATGCCCTTCTCCAAATCTTCTCTGAGAAACTGGTTACAGGCTTGCCAAAGACTTATGTACCACTGTTCTTGATTGTACGCCTGTTTAAAATTGCCAAAACGGTGAACATAACCTCAAGCTCGATGGTTCAGATCCTCATGAATAAAGTGCACACACGCACACTCATGGAAATAATGAAGCCATTGCAAATTATGTTGAAAATAATATCAATAAAAATAAAAATATATTTGTCAGAAGCCAAAAATTTCTCTCCCCAAAGTCTGGCATTTAGACAAAAGCCAGTATTCCCTCAGGGACCCCTCAATTGTCCCCTGGAATGATCATATCCTCACTTTATATATCTGGTGCATAAATCCCTGATTTATACAATATTCACCTTGGATTGTAGGCAAAAGTCACAAAACAATTACAAAGTGCAATTTACTATTGTGATATTTGTGAATGAAAATACACATGGGAAAAAACTGTGCCATGGTCATTTCTAGTTGAAGGTATTATTTCTCTTCACATCTTATCTTACTAAATAAGTCATTTACAATGGACATCAGTCATTATCATAAAAGATTTCTAAATAGTAAAGTTAGTGGAGAGTAATTAGATAATCAACTACTCAAGTAGTGAATTTTGATTTTGATGCAATACAAGAAAGTTAGCTGGGGGAAGGAGAGACGGGTTATTAAGAGGATTCGAATCTTAACATGAGAATAAGAGAAGCAGTTATAGAAATGAAACAACTGTGCAGGGGAATGTAAACTGAAATTTGAAACTGACACAGAAAAAAAAACAGCAATATATGATTCTGTGACCAGTAGATCACAGGAATGGGAAGAAAGAAATGATCACTAATAAGCTTCCCATCATACGCAGGAGTCACGTGTTTTTATTTAGTGCAAATGTAGTGATGGCCAAACTGCTCTAAAACACAGCCAGTGGGGCTCCAGGATCAGTTAACTGATCCCCAGCATGCCTGGGATTTTCAGGCTGGTGTTAAGTTTAACTGTCTTGAAAGGTGTTGTGGAGTTCAAATGCAAAATAAGTCCCTCCCTTGGAGGGAATTCTGTGAATTAGTTGAAGACTCAGGCATTTACAGCTCACAGGTTCCCTCATTTGCCAGAGGGTATCGTTATCTTTAGAGTTCTATACAGAAAACAGGCAAGTGGCCCAGGTCATGCCTCCTCCCTTGAAAACTTGTCATGCACTGTGTGATGGGGGATAAGGAGAGACCCAAAAAAAAAACCTCTGCAAATGGACAGAAATACCAAACCCATTAAAAAAAAAAACACAGCCACACATCACTTTTAGAGATCTGATTCCCTAACTCCAACCATAAAAAAAATTCTTAGAGGAAGATTAGTATTTCTAAGGACGAATCATGAAGTTTCTTAGAATTTCTGTATGCTCCAAGAAAACCACTTCAGAGACATTTCTCCAAGGCTGGCATGCGTGTGTGCTTGCACACAGATACACAGAATACTATAGAGGCAAGCTTCACACCACACAGGATGTCCTGCGGTTCACGAAAGAAACTTACTGAGAGAACATTTCCTTAGGAGCAAACGGGAGGTAGGCAACCTAATAAAATCTGTTTAGGAGCGAGAAGTCAACAATGCACATAAAATGTCTAGTTCATAATAAATAACAGCTACCAGAAAAACAGGATTATTATTTCTTTTCTTTTCTAGGGCAAAATTAGAGAAGGCTTATCATGATGGTAACATTTCAGTTGACAGCATATTCTAATCTGAAATGTCACTAACATTCGGAGCAAACCTTAAGTGCTTATCTTTGTAACAGTGTTTCAGTTTGACTCCAAATCTTTAGTCTCATCAATTGCTTTGACTTTTTAGACTGCAAATTATAAGAACATTTGAATCATATTAGGCCAATTATGTATGGTGTTGGAAAGCAAGTTTGTATGAATGTCAAAAGGCCTGTGAGAATGTTTCCCTGCAAACAATAATTTAAAAGCTTTGTAGATCTGGGCTCTAAACCAGAAAAGAATAAAACAATAAATGATGACACTCTTAAGCTATCTCATCTAAAGAATGTCTCCCTACTCCTGTCCACCCAGCCTGACTTCAAGAGTGGGCTTTGCTGCTTTATGAGATAACTAGGAGGAAAACTTCCTTATATAGCAATTGTCCCGGGAAATGGAAATATATTATTCACGTTCATTTTTGCTTGTCCTTCTCAAAGAAAACTAAGCCATTGTCTGCATCCCATAACTAGTGCGATGCGGCAGCAAAAATAACAATGGCATGTTCAGTTAATCTGCAGTAAATTAATTTGAATTAAGTCTGTTACAGCTTAAAAGCAGGGAAGAAAGAGCTAAGAAGGTGCCTCGGCTGGCAAGCCCCTGCTACACAAGCATGGGAAACTTTCTGATCTCAGCACCCATGGAAAAGCTACCCATAGTTACAGAGTTGTGGCACCCAGAGGGAGAACTGGAGATGGGTGCGTTCCTGCATTTCATTGGCCATCTCATCCAGTCACATCGGTGGACTGCAGATTCACCAAGAAAGAGATTATGTCGCAAAGTATAAGATGGAGAACACACACACTAAAAATAAAAATAACTTTTAAAATCGCTTAAAGGAAATAAGGAATTCATCCAGTATTTTCAGAGAGGATGTTCTCTTTGGCTGAGGATTCAGTCTGTTACATCAGAAGATGCTTCTGTGAGGTACCAAGGAGGCTTCAGTAGTCAGCTTTTAAACACATGTTGTAAACTAGGCCACATTGGAGATCCTTCTGAACATTCTAGTGATTTCAGAAGTTGGGAGTGCAGTGGCAATATTGAATGAGAAGGTAAATGTTTGAATTCAAGTCCTTTCCTCACCCCTCAGCATGAACTTCCCCACCCATAAAATGAGGATAACACCTCTCTTATAGGTCTATTAGAAGGACAGATTAAAAGAAATTGCAATAATGTAATCAATTTGTGAGCTGTAAAAATGGAAGGAAATGGCCCTGCCATTGCTTACAGAATCCCTGGCTCCCATAGACGATGAGCTGGATTGCTAGCTTTCTCAGCCATGGCCCGCAGACTTAAGATACCAAGGATGTTTAACCAGAGGAATTTTCTGCTATGCAGTAAGAAAATATAAGTAATTATCTCAAGCAAGGCTATCTAATTATATCAGAGGCTCTGATAACAGCATAAACCACGAGTGTGGAACCCAAGTGCTTTATTATCAGAACCATAAAACACAAATATAGTCTGTTATCACATTATTGCAAATTCTTTGTTTTATAATACAAAATTGGGAATGCTTTCCAAATTGTCATTTTATACTCAATATAGTACTGATAATTTCTCATATTGATATTAAAATTATTTCATAATACCATGCTATTTCACTCCCAGACTCTTTTTTTCATCATATACTGTAGTTTACACATACAAAAATGTATTAGCGTTGAGATTTTTGCCACTATCATTAATTTTTACATGTTATGTACCAATTAGGCATGTAACATATCTATAAAATACACACAGGGCCATGTGAATGTAATTCATACCTGTACCTAATGAGTCCCTCACTAACTGTCTCCAGCAGTTGAAGCACACATATGTTTAACTTTGAAACACAGTGCCAGAAGGATGCTTTCAAAAAAAAAAAAAAAAGCTCTGCAGACAACGTCCCATCAATTGCTGCTTTTTTCTACTGTATACTTTATGAATTGCCTCATCATAATTAAGTCCAGCCACTGGAATTAATTACTCCGGATGATTTGGAATCCAGTCTTCTTCGTCCCCTGAAATTCTCTGAGATCATCTCACCAAGCAGGTGATGGGGTACAGGCAAAAATGTATCTCTGAAAAAGGGAGCGTCTTTTAGGGTTTGGTTTTACTTTGGTGGATCTTTTGAAGGGACGGAAAGAACACAGATGTTTGTATCTAGGAAGGTTTTGTTCAAATTTTGTTATCAGGAAATAATTTATGTTGCAGTCTGTCATATCGCATATGTAGAAAGGTGTGAGGCATGCTAGGGTCTCACAGGGTGATGGCTTCACCGTAGGGAGAAGCTAGGCTCTCTGTGCCACAGAATAACACCCTTCATAGATTGGAGTTGGAGGCTCACGATCTCAAATGCCGGCAAACATTCTGTTCTGCAGTAAAGTCAGAAAGGGAAGTGAGCCTTAATGAGACTTCTGTGGAGGTGCTGTACTCAATAGGGTGCTTGCTATGCAAGCATGAGGACCTGAGATTGGATCCCTAGCATACATACAAAAAGCTAGGCATTGTAGCATGTGCTGTGATCCCAGCAACAAGTGCCTGTGATCCCAGCATGTGCCTGTGCTCCCCCTAGCGTGTGCCTGCGCTCCCAGCATGTGTCTGTGATGACTCCAGCATGAGCCTGTGATCCCCCCAGCACGTGCCTGTGATTCCCCCAGTGAGTGCCTGTGATCCCCCCAGCATGTGTCTGTGATGACTCCAGCATGAGCCTGTGATCCCCACAGCATGTGCCTGTGATCCCCCCAGTGTGTGCCTGTGATCCCAGCATGTGCCTGTGATCCCCCCAGAGTGTGCCTGTGATCCCCCCAGAGTGTGCCTGTGAACCCCCCAGAGTGTGCCTGTGATCCCAGCATGAGAGGCTAAGTCAGGAAAACCTCTGATTTGCTGGCTAGTCAAGTTAGCTGAATTAATTAGCAAGCTTCAAAAAATTAAGGTAGAGAGAAACTGAGGGCACTGTCTATTATTGACCTCAGACCTACACACATACCACACATTTAAAAACTGGAAAAGACCTTGAGAAGGCTTTCTTGTACAGGAAGCACTGAGGACACTCAGAGACTGCTAATCATGAAGATTCAATGGCCATGGCTCCAGAGAACCCAGTGTGCTCCTTTGAGGAAATGTTGGCTTAGAGTGAATCTATCCTAACTTTTTTCCAGAGGTCAACACTTCCAGCCTTCCCTTCCTCCCTAAATCTAGCACAGTTAGAGAGTAAATGCTTATATTCCCTGGAAAGCTATCCTGTACAATAAAGCTACAGCAAAAAGCAGGGGCCATTTTATTCCAATTTAGTTGTTTGGCTATCAGAAGAAAACTCACTCTTTAAATGATGTATCTACCTTTGTATAAATGGACAAATATAAATAAAAATGATAAAAGTAGGCTTAGTATCTTCCCATATCTTCTTGGGGGGTGGGGGAGGTGTTCAAAATATAGCTAAAAAAATTAATAAGATGATAGCTGAGTCCTCCTGGATGCAGATGTCAAGACATACTTGGTAGGACAAGATGAAGCTTCGGAAGAATCACTATAGAGTCTAGTCATTATATAGAAATGGAGTAAGAATGGTCATGGAAGGCCTTCATCCATGTTGTAGACATGAAACCCAGGAAGTTCCAAGAGGAGGAAGGAGGACTGGGAGGCAAATCCTCCCAAAGGTGTTGCCGCTTTGGGAAAGACTCTGCCAGCACAGGCAGGAGCTACAGAGGAAAGAAGACATGCTCTCCAGCCCTGGCTCCATTGTTTTGCTCAGTCACAGGTTGGGGGCTGTACTGCAAATGTTTGACATCTGCTCCCAAGCCCACGCACTTCCCGCAATCACCAACACCAGAATCTGCTGTCTCTGTGTGGTCCCCACAGACCAGAGAGCAGTCTCTGAGTATGGTTCCAGCCCTGCCACCACTTTCCAGGCAGTCATCCCTCTTTTAGTTAGAGTTTCTAGTTCTGTGATAAATCACCATGACCAAGAGGGAGGGGAGAGTTTGTTTTGCTTCTGGTTCTACACCACACTCCATCATTGAAGGAAGTCAGGGCAGGAACCTGGATGCAGGAGCTGGAAGGTGAAGGAAAGATGATGCTCTCTGACTTGTTACTCATGGTTTACTCAGCTTACTTTCTTAAACACCCTAGTCAGTATCATCTACCCAGGGATAGCACCACTCAGGGTGCTATACACTGTTAATCAAGAAAATGCCTCTCCAGACTTGATTATATGCCACCCCGATGGAGGCAATTATCAATTGAGATTCTTCCCAGGTATGTCTACGGTTGTGTCTAGTTGACAAAAACTAATCAGAACCATCAACCCCCTTCCAGTGTGGCCATGTGGAACCAAGTGGATATTCTTATCCATAATGGCAAAAATCAGGGTTCGTTCAGTTCTGTCTCCCATCCAAGTATTAACCAGACCTGACCCTTCTTAGCTTCTACAATAAGATGGGTGCATACAGGTATGGTTGTAGACTAGGAGAAAGGTCTTTCTAGATGACTTACTCAATTGTTTTCATAAAGGCATTCCTTTGTGGCATTTCCACATCTTAACAACTCAAAACTAATCAAGGGAAAAAAAACTCTACGGTGAGAAGGGTTGCCTCATGTCAAGAACCAGCAAGAATCAAAAGTGCTGCGTGTCCCCAATGTTTAAAAAAGAAAACAAACAAGAGGAGGGTGATTGTTTTTTTTGAAAACTACTAAATCTACAACTCCCCCTTCTTATTCAAGAAAATGAATTCTCTCCCCCGAGTATCCATAGGACGTTTGCTCAACCTTGATTCTTCTCATTGATTTTGTCTCCCCACAGAAAAGCAACTTCACTCTTGTCCTGCTGATTTGTTTTAATCAAATTGCTCAGTGATATAAAACACAAAATAAAGGAAGATGAGCTTTGCTTTGTTCATTCTGGGTGTGTTCCAGAGTTTTGCTTTCTATTTCCCTCTGCCAGGACCAGGGTCACTTGTCACATTCATAGTTACTAGCCATTTCCCACCCTAACCTACCCCCAGCGGACAGCCACACACTGACCAGGTCATGGAGCAGTCCCTGACTCCTCAGCATTGCAGAGTACTGGCCCCAAACAAAACTCTTTCTCCTATATTTCTTTTCTACATTTATTGATCTCATGTATATACACGCAGGAGTGTGCACCACAGAGCATGTATGGAGGTCAGAGAACAGCTCATAGGACTCAGTGCTCTCTTTTCAACATGTATGTCTCACTCTCTAGCATCAGCAGCCACTTCCACCATTGGAGCCCTGGTGTAGGCCATGTCTTCCCTTTCCTGGATTAGAACTCTCCATTTGGCTCCTCCATGGCTGCTGTCACCACTTCCATCTGTCTCCCTAGGAAAGGTTACCAAGTGACCCCTTTAAGGGATAAGGTTTATCACCTGGCCGCCTTCACCAAAACACTCCAAAGACTTGCCTCCTCCTCCGGGATACTATATGAAGTCCTTGACCTGCACTCAGGGCGTTTACATGAATTCAGTCTAGGAAGCCATCACTCAGGAAGAAAGTAAGAAGATCACTAATGAGAGTCAGAAACCAAGACAGCACAAAACCAGCATGGGGCTGGGGGTGTTTGCAATTCAAAGACAACACTGAAAATTAAACTGGGGCTTGACTTTTTCTTCTAAACCTCAGAGCACCTCAAAGACAACTACAGGTGGTGGCCAGGATCAGCGAAAATGTGATAAACAGATCTCTCAAAATCTGTACCACCTAGGAAATAGTCATTTGAAGATCATAAATCAGATACCCAGAACAGTATAAAGCATAGGTGAGTATCATCATGTACTGAATTCTGTGTAATACAGCCAGAAAATAGAAACAGGACCAGGATCTAGTCATGGGCCCACCCAACCACCACCTCAGGCTATTCTGGCTGTGCCACAGAGGATCCTAATGACATAAAATAAATTGTCGATATGCACTAGAGCAATTTCTACTCCCGAAACAACTCTGAAGTGGCCTATCTCCCTGCTCACAGTTTCACAAATGCCCTCACCCATATTTACAGTCCGTTTTAAATTCTGATCCACACCTGCACAATTAGCTCCAAAGATTCAGTATCTTGCCTCTGTCTAACTAACCTCCTCCTTAACCCCTACTCTCAGGTAAGAACCAGAGACAATTTCCGCCCAGCCGGGATCCCCATGTCCTCCTTGTGGTAGCTGTAACATATGTCTAAACATGTCTAACCTCACCTTATCAAAGTCATACTTTTTCCTGTTCATAATTCCTTAACACATATAACAATGCTGCAACAAGGTAGATGCTCAATGATACTGTTACAGTAGGAAGAACATGAATGGAAGTTATTCTGAAGAAGCCTAGCTCACTTGTTCACCAGCAGCTTTTCCTTGACCACTTTCTAGGTGCCAATGCTCACTAATTCTTTGCCAGGATGCACCTCAGGTTTTTTTTTTCCTTTAAAAGAGCTCCTTGGTCTGAGTAGTACAAAACTGACAGCAGAGAACTTAGTTCACTTTGCAGAAGCAAGATTTAGACCTGGACCATCTTTATTGGGAGCCACAATGGAAGCACATGCCATTCAGCACTGCACTGTGGGCCCCAGAAGATTCTCAGGAGGGCCTCTCTTATTCTTAGCCTTCACTCCTATGTCATACATCATGGAATACAATCTGCATGGCAGGTGGAGGCCAGAAAGATTGATTTGGTGGAGGGTAGAAAGTGCTTCGAAGTTCCCCATTCACAACACACCCCACTCAAACCAAGTTCCAAAGTTTTGAAAATCCCTCCTCCAAGTCCTCTTTGGGACACTATGAGATTAGTGTCACCTGGGAATCATCCTAGCCAGCCTGACTCATCCTAAAAACATGTTCCATCAAGTGGTTTGAGGGTCATAAGTCAGTTAATGTCAGCCATGATCCTGACTTCCACCAGCAGTCATTAACACTACTGACAAATACAGCTGTGAAACCTGTATTTGAACCTACGAGGGCGGCAGGTTGGACACTCAACCTTCAGGTCATCCGGTGACAGATCTCAAAGACATCATGGTGGCACCTTGGAATGGGCTCTTACATATCCCAACTCACGGGAAATACTAATGAAAAGGTTCTCTAAGATCGTTGCTGAAGACTTTACTGGTTTGAGAGTAATGCCTATGTTTAAATCTGACTTTCCTTAAACATTTAGATGTCTGTTTTTTCTGCATCTTTAAAAAGGAGAGCTTTTTTCCCCTAATGATGAGGATTAAATTTCAAAAACATGGAGCTGGACGACTGCTCACCTTGCAAGTAAAAAATGATTCTTTTTGCATCTCCGGTCTACAAGATGGACTTCAGGGTCAATTCCAGAGCATTCTGTTCAATTCCTAATAATCACCTTCATGGAAATAGAGGTAACACATCAGATTCCAACTGCCAGTGCTGACATTTCTAACCACCAGAAGGTATTAAAGCAAGGTTCCCCACTAGGAGGGAGCAGGGTTTATAACCAGTAGCACAGAAGCTCACACACATAACAGAGGAGATAGGAGAGGCAAGCTCACCATTTGTCTGTCATCTGAGAAGAAGCAAAGGGGAGGGTTGGTGTTGTTTAATTTGAGTCAAGTATCAGAAAGTGAATTTCAGCGCAGCTCATTTGCTTTTATTACCAAGTACACCAGGAAATCACGAGAATGCTTTCGTTTGCCCGTGCCGGCTGCTGCCCTGTTTTTGGTCATTCGATTATTTGATGTGACACCCACCACACAGAAAGGTTGTTTCCTTCTGTTCCAGTCTCAGAGCTGGTAGGAGAAACACGGGGAGAAAGATTGCACAGCTGGTAGTACAGTGAACCCAAAAATACACAGAACCGTACCGGAGGGAATAGTCATCAACACGAAGCAAACAGGCACCCAGGCTTTCGATTACATGCGGCTCACAGAGCACCAAGCGCTCCTGCCAACTCCTCTCTACCAGTGCACGGAGCTGCAGACAGCATGTTGTAGCGTGCATCATCAGTTTTGATGAATAACGCACTGATAAGCACTGCAGCTTGTATTCCAGGGGAGCAGGAAGCCAGATGTCATCTGGACCTCCAATAGTCTGAACCCTGGGTCTCTGACAGACACTGAGCACAGCAGAGTGGGCAAGGCCACTGTGAGATTCTGCTCTACTGGATGACATTCGGGAAGATGAATGGGGATCAGCTTTGTTCCCAGCAAGAGTGAGAGAACTCTACCTAAATTGGATTGATCAGTAATTCACTCAGTGGTAACGCCAGCAAGGTGAACTTTAAACTCGAATTGGTAGGGAAAGCTCACACAAATACACAGACAGAAATTAAAATTTTTTTGGGGGGGGAAGGGAGAGCATTTTTACAGAGCTCAGATCCACATGGTTCCAAATGGGGATGGTGACAGACAGATGGAATGTGCTCCCTCGACAATGGAAGTCTGGGGCGGTTATGACAGATTTGAACATTGTTTTAGTGAGAGCATGCAAAAGAGCTACCTCTACCCCTCAGCACACACAACCCCCCCCCACACACACATCCTATGCTTCAAGCATTTCAGCAGGAGGGCCATGCTGATCATGTTTAATTCCATCATTACAGGTAAATGTTCAAAAGGATCAATTAGACATGAGCTCTCCTCCACTCGCTAACTACAGACCTACCCCACGTTGTTTTATGAGTGAAACCTGGAGTTGGAGCAACAATTGTCTTTGCTCTATTTAATTCTTCATCTAGACAACAGATTTTTCTGACCCTAAATTCAACAATGGTCTCTGGCTCCATCTCAATTGCTCCATCTCTGCCTCTCCCCTCCCCAGCAGCCTGTTCTCCTCTGTCATCCTAGTTTTTTTTGCCCACTGCTGGGTCTCCTCCTAACCCGCTGTCATAGGGTTTGTCTGTACTCGCTTCTCAGCCTTTTATACCCAAGCTGTCAGTCTCTATCACTGGACTCTTGCAAACCACAAAGTCAAGCTACAAACATGGCCAGTGGAACTCAAACCAAGACACCAAAGCTACTCCACTTGGGAGAAGATGAATCAGGATTTGCAGTTGTCCAACAAACAGGGTGTTCTTCTCATACATTCTAAAACCTATTATGTTTGAATGGACTGTTTGGATAGACTGGGGACCAGAGGAAATTTGCCATTGCTGGAAATTTGTGGACCAAAAGAAGCATGCTGTCTCTGAGTAGCATTAATGCTTGTTATTATTTAAACTGTCACTTCATATGGCCTTTATTTAGTGTGTGAAGCACGTATTGTACAGGAATCGGCATCTGGGTTTAGTCCCCGGAACACGTGTAAAAACTGAGGCATGGTGATACAAGCTTCTAATCCCAGTGCTGGAGACACAGCAAGAGAAGAATCTCTAGAACTGCCTGGCCAGCCAGCCTGACCTGACCTGTGAGCCCCAGTAAAAATAGTACACCCTGTCTCACAAAATAAGGCATGCAACTCTTAAGGAAAGACCTCTGAGACTGACGTCCACCCTCCACTCGCATACACACGTATGCCTTCACACCCGCCCATACATGATAATGCACACACCCTATCATGTGGGTCTCAGCAACACAATGGGCAAAAGTCAAATGATGACGGAGTGGTTTCAAAACCTTCTAAAGTAGCTCGTGAAGTAAAATAATGATGATCAGTACCCAAGCAGTACAGATCTCTACAGAAAGATGCACCACCATGCCAGTGAAGGAGCACACGTAAAAAATGACTTTTAGAGGTGCCCACCTCATTCTCCCTCACCCTCCGGTGTGTGGCATGTGAAGTGTGGGCAGGCTCTTCTTTGCTCTTGTTTGTCCATTTCTCTTTACAAAAATTTCAAGCACAGATGAGTAGAAAGAGTACTGTGAACACGCATGTAATCTTCACTAACCTTTGACAAGTGTCAATTTGGCGTATTTGGTTCATTTGGTAGCCTGACTTGTAAGATAAATTACTAACATTACATCTTATCCCCAAAATGTTAAGTTCTGTTTCATAAGACAGCTTTTTATCATAGCTCGGTCACTATCACAACCAGCAGAAGTATGTGTATGTGAATGTGTGAAGTACATGTATATGTGTGTATCTGTGATGTATGTGCATGTGCATTTATTATGTACATATGCATGTGTGATGCATATGTGAACGTATGATGTAGATGTGTGTATGATCTCTGCACATATATGTGTTCACCTGTGTGAATGGGGGCATACACATGCACTGTATGTGGATGTCAGGGGACAACCTGCCTCACTGCTAGAAGCAAGGTGCGTTGTTTGCCCTGGAGTTTTCATGGATTCCCCCCTCCCCTCTCTCCAGCTCACTGCAATCACTGGGACTACAGATGGATACTATCATGCCTGGCTTTGTGTAGCTTCAGGGAATTCAAATTCAACTCCTTAATTCTTGTGTGGCAAGTGTTTACCCACAGGGCCATCTCCCCTGACCCCTAGCAGGATTTTAAAGCCTTTACTATCACCTATATATAATTTTTTTTCCTTTTCCATAGAATTCTATACAGTATCTTTTATAGATGGTTAGTTCTGATCTGAATACAATTAAGTAGCATGATGCCATGTGGCATATCCTCCGCACCATATACAGCTGCTGTTTGTGACTGCTTTGCTTTTGATAGCATGGAGAAAATGAAAGGCTGGCCCAAGCATGGGCCAACACTTCCAGTCAGACCACGGTGTTATTTGAATGGCAACTGTTTCTTTATCTAAATGACCCAAGTCTGTTTTCCCTGGATAATATTAATTGATAGACCCAAATATTATATTACTCCTCTTCTCCAACAATATCAGTCTAAAATGAACCCACTTCCTCGGATCCTTCTCTGAATCATCCAGCCAAAGCTTGAGATTAAATCCAGCCTACTCTTATTGAGTTGCCCACAGCTCTCAGTGGTGCACACACTCGTGCTTGCAGAGAGTATCAACCTCTGATCTCAGAGATGAAAGACCATCTTCTAATGCAGAAGCTTGCATTTACTACCAAGTCAGACTTTTATTCAATAGTAAGGAGAAGGAGCTGCAGAAGTAGATCATTCAGTGGAGTACCTGCCTTGCACGCATGGATCCCTGGGTCAAGCCATAGGACTGCATAAACTGAACAGGAAGATGCACTTGGGAGGTAGACACAAGAGATTGGAGGTTCAAGGCCATCTCAGCTATCGTGTGAGTTTGAGGAAAACTTGGGGTTCATGAGAGACCTATCTCAAACAAACAAACAAACAAAGACACCAAAGAAGAAAAGAGGAAAGGAGGAAGGAGTGCTCCATGAGCTGGGGTTAACGACTGAGAAAAACATCACCGCAGATTTGCCCAAAGAAGCATATGTTTTGGCTGTAGAGAATGCATTGGAAACCAAATCATGAGAAGACCAGAAAAGCATCTGCACAAGACTGCGAATGTTAGCTAGGTGGTTAGCAGTGATGGGTGAGACAGGGTTCTGCAGCCAGGCATCCACGAAGAAGTAGCTGCTTTCTATGGATTATGGAGAGGGCTCAGTATGCCCTCAGAAAACTCACCCTCCAGCTGCCCTTTCTCTGTGCTTCAATTAGTGCAGAGTCATGGTTTCTCTTTGTTATTTCTTCATACAATAAGAAAAACTTGAAGCTAATGAGTAACCAAAGAATAGGAAGATGTGTCTCCTCTACAGTATTTCGCTGGTCTCCTTGAACCATCAGGCTAAACTACAAACCTCTATGTCAAAATAGGACTACTGTCTGAGAAAATGTCCCTGGGTGGCACTGGATACTACTAAATTCTGTTTCTCCCACTTTACCCTGTTAAATGATACTTTCCAGAAATTCTGATCTCTAGAAGCAATCTTAAAGTATCAGAAACCACTATTAAATAGAAAGAGGGAGAAAAGGAAAGAAGAAGCATGTATCTAAATATTTTAAGACAACTAAGTGAAGACTAATCATGGCTTAACATATCAAAAACAGAAAACATTATCTCTGGTAAAATATAAAACTCATATAATATAAAAAATGTTATCTCAGAAAAATATATAACTGAATATATTCATGTATGTGGACAAATAGAGGATTTACTTAGATATAAAGTATAATTGTAGAAAAGTACATTTCTTGAACATATATTTTATTCTACAATCAGTAATAGAGTTACTTTTAAAGGATCAAACATTTATTATTAAGACTAAAATTTATTAGTGCTACAAGGGCAAGTGACATTTTCTTTATGCTACTAAGAGTCAAACCAATGCCCTCAGTCATTGGGGGCCAGGACTCTACTGAGGTGACATACTCCCAGGCCTGCAAGTTACTTTTTTAAAAGTTTATTTATTTACATCAAACACTGACCCCCCCTTTCTGATCTTCCTGCAACAGAGACCCTTCTCCCAGCCCCCCATTCTCCTCTGAGAGGGTGGAGCCTCTTCTGGGTATCCCCCCATCTTGGCACATCATGTCTCTGCAGGGCTACACACATTCTCTCTGTTGAGGAACAGATAGCACAGGCAGGCTATACAGCTTTAGATAGATCCTCAGCTCCAGTTGTTCGGGGGCCCACATGAAGACTGAGCTACGCGTCGGCTACATATGGGCAGAGGGCCTTGTTCCATCCGTGTATGTTCTTTCCTTGGTGCCTCAGTCTCTGAGAACCCCAAGGGTCCAGATTAGTTGACTCTGTTGGTCTTTCTGTCAGGTTCTCATCCCCTTCAGGGCCTTTAATCCTATCCCCAACTCTTCCATGAGAGTCCCCAACCTCCACCTCCATCCAATGTTTGGCTGTGGGCATCTGCATCCGTTTCAGTCAGCTGCTGGATAGAGCCCCTCAGAGGACAGTTTTGCTAGGCTCCTCTCTGCAAACAAAACAGAGTATCATCAATAGTGTTGGGGACTGGTGTTTACTCACGGAATGGGCTTTAAGTTGGACTAGTTACCGGATGGCTATTCCTTCAGTCTCTGCTCCATCTTTGTCCCTGCATTTCTTTTATACAACACAATTTGGGTAGAAAGTTTTGGTGGCTGCAAGTCACTATTAACGCTTGATGTCTCATGCTCTCTGTTACCAGCTTCCTTTATCCATCAGTGGCATATGCTAATCTCGAAGCTTTTTCATGGTAGTTCTCAGGTAGATTCAAATGCTTCCTTTTGCTCTAAGGCATATTTTCCAGAGAACATTCTCAGCTTGTGGAACCTCTCAGAGTAACTTTAGAGCTGAAATTAAGACCAAATTCTGAGATACCTTCTAACTTCAGTTTTTCAGAGGCACGGGACTTTGGATCCAAGTCTCTATTGGTCTCATGTTTCATACCCATTCTTTTATACTCAAGCCTAAGCAAGATGGCATCAAGTTTACAATGCACTGTTTGTGAACACTGCTTTTAAGAGATTTGGGGCTCAGCATTCTCAAAGCTCTGGGTTCAAGGACTAGCATCACAATTAATTTATTAAAATTATCAGTCATTATTTGTTCCACTGTCTCCTGAGGAATAACCAAGATAACATTATCACCATGGTAGTTAATGAGACCCTAGCAGAAAGACAAGAGACACCCCCTGAGTACATATGAATTAGTATCCTGAGAAGTTCCAGCCTGTGCTTCTCTGGGAAGTCCATCTCAGGGACTTCCTTCGGCTTCATTTTCTGCCCAGGGATGCTGCAACATGACATTTCCAGGGCAGTGGGGTTTCTACGTTCTTTGATGCCCTTCATACTTCCCTCACATCTTCATGTTAAGTCCATGTGATTAAGTACTACCTTTCTGCAGTACTTATAACAGAGGACTTATAATAAAGCAATTATAAAGATCAAATAGAAAATTAATAAAATTCTCCAGTGCTCAGTTCTCATTGTCTGCCCCTTACTCCTTCTCTGCCCTGTTCCTATAGCATGCACAATTCTGTCTGCAGTGCCGAGTGCGAACACTATTTCATCCTCAGGGACAGTCCTTCACTGCCACAGGTGCCGGCACAGCAATAACTCCAGAAGGACTTGTTTAAAACAATAGTATGTCATAGCAAGACAGGAACCCCTCGGAGGGCTATTTAAGGGTACAAAAGATTCCTCCCAGGTTCTGTCTCTCCATTTTTGTCTCTAGAATAAGTTTTTGTAGTCCTGTTTATTCTACAAGTAGAATTTAAGAGTAGAACAATTTTTAAAATTAAATACAATTGCATTGGTCTCTAAAACCAACCTTAAGAACAGTAATTATTGCTGGCTGAATGTTTAGAAAGATGAATAGATTGAGTCTAACATAAAAATGGTTGTGAACCTAGATAACTTAAAAATAAAAGATTCTCCTAAATAAAAAGATCACTTGCTGACTCTGAAACATGAGTGAACATTATCCAAATATCATGCCTACTATATAAAAGAAAGGTGCCACGCAATGCAAGACAGAAACATCTAAGTTTGTAACAATCTGTGACAAATGAAGTATGAGAAGACTCACTGCCATTTTCCTATACCTGGGCAGGAAATTTAAGATCAGAAATTTGGAAAAATTGGAGAAGTGACCCAGTTAGGTGCTTGCTCCTCAAGCCCAAAGGCCTGATTCCTTTTCCAGAGCCAATGGTGGAGGTAGTGGTGGTGGAGATGGAGGTGGAGGTGGAGGTGGAGGAGGTGGTGGTAGAGGTGGTGGTGGAGGTGGTGTTGGTGGTGGTGGAGGTGGTGGAGGTGGTG
>NW_022196895.1:18004640-18064322 GCF_008632895.1 Mastomys coucha | reverse complement strand
TGGTGGTAGTGGTGGTGGTGGTGGTGGTAAGCCAGGAGTTCTGAAGTTCTACTGCTAATTCTATTGCTGGTAGAACCTTGTGCTCACTGGCTAGCCAGCCAACAAAATAGACAAGCTCCTAGGCCAGTGAGAGATCTTGTCTCTGAAAACAAGTTAGACAGCACCTTAAGTGAGGACACCCAGAATGACTTCTGGGGTCCACATGCACTACACATAGGCAAACATGTACATGCATGTACACATGGAGAAAGAAAGAGAGACAGAAAGAGAGAGAGATCAAAAAGTTTATAGCTTGCATATTCAACACTGACTTGGATTTGAAAGTATATTGTGCTTATTTTATGCTACCTTCTCCATCACCTCAGCCAATTCATATATTCTTGCAAAAAAGCACTCTCATAAATGTATCAAAGTACTGTACAAATTATGGGTGTGATGCTTAATGAGTATTCACACAATGAACACACCTCTACACCCGTGACTCAAATGGAGAAATTTAATACTACCCTTTAATATCCATTGCCTGTCCCTATCCTGAGTCACAAAAATAGTACTACCCTAACTTGTAACACCTGGCTTGTTTGGTCCAACTTTAAAGTGATATGATACTGAATCATTTAAGATAAAGTTGATGCATCTGCAGTCATGAAGAACACGAGTCTATAATTTACCTTTTCAAAAATAAAAATAAAAAATAAAAATGTGGTCAAGTTTTAGTACCGAAGATTTTTACATCTAGTAGAAAAACTACAAAGTTTTGAATGTCAGCTTTCTTCAGAGTTTTGCTTTTGTTTCTTAATAAAGATTTCACTTTTTCAGGGGGAAAAAAGTTGTAGTATGCATGTATGAGTGTGGGTGTGTGTCTGTGTGTGTACGTATGTATGTTTGTTTGTTTGTGTGCTTGTATGTATATATGTATGTATGCATGTATAAATAAAAAGAAGCACAAGAGCAGCCTTTGTCTCTGAAGGGAGCATTTCAAGAATTGTCTGTCTCCTAAAGACATACCGTTCATACGAACAACAGATACTAAACTCATTGTGGGGGAAAACTACTTATGAAATGGTCCTGTCCTTTTCTAAATTATTTACCTTTTAAATAAAATTGTTCTTACACTTCCCTGAATGTTTATAGTGGTGGACTGGATACCAGCTTGCCCTGGCATGCATATGTCCACGACAATTTGTTTACTACAGATTTAATAGTTTTAGTAGGACAGGGTAGGGTTTCTATTTCTTCTTAGGTCATGTTCAGTGAGGTGCAGTTTTCAAAAACAGCTTTTTACAATGTGTATGAGCCTTTAAAGTTACTGATTTAATTTTCTCAACAGTTTTTTTTTTTTTTAGTTTTTAATGTCTCACCCATAAGGCCTGATCTCTGCATCACTCATTGAGTTTGGTTTGCAGTTTCCTCTTTCTCTCTTATCGTGCCTTTGAGTCTTCAAACACTTTTCTTTTCCTAGGCATGTTTTATTCTGTTGCTCATATTCTTTCCTTCTTTCTGTGTTTTCTTTGCCAGCTTCCTTTCACCACTTTTGAAATACTTAGAACCTCATGACATTTCCTCTTTTCTAATCCGTGCATTTAAAATTAAAGCTTTGTTCTCAAAGCGATGCTTTAACTGTAACCTGCAAGTTATAACACATTATGATTTTGGTATCATTGAGAGAAAATATGTTTAACTTTTATTTTTAGCACTCATTTATGAGTTTTGGAAGATAACTTAATTTCAAAAAAATGGAGAATTTAGTATGTATTTTGTACTTGGTTTTAAGCGTAAATCATCTTGAGTAAAAAAAAAATCTTTTTTTGTGATTTCAAACTCTTCAATTTAGTTGAGGTTTGCTTCATAACTTATACTCAATTTTGATAAATCTAGTGCATGCATTTGAAAGAACGTGTATCAGATACCACCATACAATGTAACTTTACAGTTGCAGCTGTATTGTATAGTTGCATTGAGCAATGTTTTCTATATCAGTTGAGATAAAAGTGCTAAATTATGTAGTTCATATCTTTCTATTTTATTAGTGAGTTTTGTTTTTTATTCTTGTTCTCTGTTATTTTTTAAAATTGTGTTAAATGTACCACCATTACAGGCTTGTCAATTTCTCCTTTGAGTTTTGTTAAATTGGTTTTACACAGAGTTCTTACTATCAGATGCACTTCTGTTTTAGCCTGATGTAACTTTCAGAAGAGCTAATTTTCAGCACCATCCCTAGGGCCTTTTTCTTGATGACTACATAGTTCGACATGAGCAAAGCCACCCCAGCTTTCCCTTAACACTGACACAGAATTGTAGCAAAAGTTATTTAGAGTCCCTGCTCACTCTTGTTTGCTGGACTCTCTCTTCCTAAGTGTTGGCACTTGGTGTTCTTCTTCTTCCTTCTCTGTTTTAAAATGGCAGATACTCTGTCCACAGACACACATCCACAGTGCAAAGCTCTAGTGATGTCATCCTCAGACAGAGACGATTTACTCCTGTTTCTGGCAATCAATCAGAATTTGATGGTTTACTCTCATCCAGTCCTGATGGAGAGAAGGTGAAGCTGTTTTTTGATTTCTGAGATAACTAACCTAGTGACTTCTCCTGGTAGAATATAAACTTGAGAGTCTCAGTTGAACATCTGGTATAATCCCCATGTGAGCCCTGAATTTTAATTTATTTCACACAGTACTGCTTAAAGTTTACTCTGATCCCCATACTCTTGACTAACAGACTTATTTTAGTTTTCAACATAGTAGTGGACACTTACCAATTGGTCAATTGGTACATCGTTTTTGAGAGTCTGTCTTCAAATTATTGCTTTCATCATAGCTCTGAACTCCACAGTTAATGTCCCCAAGGCTGTAATACTATCCCAGTCTTCTGTCTAGCATACAAGCGTGCAAGCTTCTCTCATGCATGAATCCAGCAAGGAACTGCAATAAGGAAATGTAGGACAAAAGATTAGCAGAATCTCAGTGCACTTGCATTTTCCTGAACTTGTGGTCTGTCTAGTACAGAGATCCTTGGTATGTAGCCCTAACCCTAACCTCCCAATTTTAAAGAGTTTCAAGCTCTTCCCAGTTTTCATACTTATACTTCTCACAAGGGCTATGACAATAGAAGATAGTTTCTCACAACCTGGAACAGAAATGATAACCACACTCCTCTACGGTCACATTTCTAGACAATTTCACGCATATGGCTAAAGGTGAATGGGAAATACAAAAGGTTTTGGTTTTGTTTGTTTGTCTTCTCTTTCTATGCACTGAAGAATACTCACAAGTCATTTAATGTGAGGGGGAAATGTGTTCCAAACAAGAATCCCCTCAAAGAAAAAGTAAGAGAAACCCATGTCACAGTTGTGTCCTTCCACTCGCCTGTTCCCATCACAGAATACTGGAAAAAAATAACACAACAGCTCTTATTTTACAGGTATTGTTGCTGAAGGTGGAAGCAGGTGATGCTGTGTCAATCCTCTTTAGACCCTACAAAGGAAATGCATAGTTACTGGAAGCTGTACACAACTTGCACTTTTGGGAGGGGGTAATACACAATGAGATTTGCAACAGTTAAGTCTCATGATCCCAAGTTTTCATCTTCGGCCTGCTCTTCATACCTCACCTCTGCTGTGAGTACATCTTTTCTCTCATGACTTCTTTCCCTGGTTGTCCTGTAGCAGGATGCAGATCAAAGATAAAACCTGGGATATGGTTTCTGGCTCTTCCAAAAACCAAGTTCCTGTTTCCTAGACAACCTTTAAGAGGTTAAAACATCTGTCTAAGATTGATGGTGAGTTTCTTTCATCCAGAATTAAAGCTTGATAGCACCAGACTGAAATGTTTTCATCTTTATTTACTGCATAAGTCTTTGGTATCTAATAAGTTGCTGACAAAATAATTGTCTATGAGACTTGATCTCATGTAGCCCAGGCTGGCCTCCAATTCTCTACATAGTAAAAAAGAATCCTGAACTTCTGAATCTCCTGCCTCCACATCCTGTTGGGTAAACCACTAAGTCTGGTTTCCTGTGATGTTGGGGATTGAACCCAGGGTTTCATGAATGCCAGCCAGGCAAGCACTCTACTAACTGAGCTACATCTCCAGCCTCCAAAGCAAGTTTGTTAAAAACTAAACTATAGTTTACATAGTTACATGAGTTTGCATAACATTTTGTATAAATCAAAGCACAGGAATAATTCTCCCACCTTATGGTTGTGGACAGTTTAACATATAAAAACAAAAAGATACATGATCAAAGTAGACTCAAAGTATAATCACATCATAATATGTGTGTGTGTGTGTGTGTGTGTGTGTGTGTGTGTATACAAAATAAACATTATCCTTGCCAGCTAATGATGGAGAGCCAATTATTGATGATGAATTCCAACAAATTCATGCTTCATTTGCAATTAACTGTGTTTATTTGCACAAAAGTAATTCAAGCAAAATCCACAAATATTGTGTTCTTCCAGTCTAAGCTCTGTGCCTTGAGATTTGTGATGTGTGATACGGTAACCCTGTTCTCAGGAGCAAGCATTCTAAGGCATTGAGACACTAACACATTGATAAGAGCAAAAGTAAAAATCAAGATTAAAGAGGAATAAGCAAATAACACATAATTGGTCTTATGATAAATTGTAGAGGCAACCATTGTTTGGGGAATTTGGTGCAGAGTAAGCACATTGTTAGGAAGCAACAAAACACATGGAGAAGAACACTTGGTACCACATGAAAAGCCCAGAGGGAGTGGGGAGCCAACACCAGAGCGACTAGAACCCAGCAGCGGATCCACTCATTAAGGCCTCTCCCCAAGACAGTCTAATGGGAGGAAGTCTTTGTCACCATTAACATACATGCATCACACATGCCAAAACTCTCAGATTAGTAGAAATCTACAGGTTTAAAAATGTAATGAAATATTGGTAAATCCGTGTAATTTTCAGTATTTTATGGATGGTATTTATCAAAGCTATCTGGGGAGCAATCATGTGGGAAAGTGAAGTGTTTAGAGAATATTTGGAGATAGTGACACATGAGGAAGACATTATATGTTTGTGTGCATGAAATAATATTAAAGTTGAAGCTAAAAAGTCTAGACTTAATATTTTCTATGGACTTAAAGCCAATGTTTACTTTTCGGCAGGTTACAGGTAATTAATGTTTTAGGAACATTTGTCCAGGGTAATGCAGTAACCAAATGGAGAAGCAAGAAGGTCTGTTCAGAGCATCTCACTGGGGTGCCACTGTAATAGCCTAGGCATGATGAAGAAAGAGTCTGCTCTAGAGCAGCAAAAACTGAAGTAGAAGGAAAAATGCAAAATAATTGGAAGGCTAAGCTAAACATAGGAAAGTCTGGAGGGGAAAGGAAAGAGTTTTAAATTATAGCAACTTTTTTTCATTTTTTTGAGTGTGTGGCATATATTTTTTTGTATTACACATGTGTGATGTACACATGTGTAAGTGAGCATACACATAGGTGGGAGGATTTGTAAAAACCCAAAGTTAATGTTTGTAATTATCCTCAATCAATCTTCTACCCTGTGCAATGATGCAAGGTCTCTCGATCAAACCCAGAGCTTACTGATACAGCTAATCTCACTAGCTAGCTTGCTCTGGGGGTCCCTTGTCTCTCCTTCTGTCGTTCTGAGATTCCAGGTACAATCTGCAACCCTGGATTTTTGCATGGGTCCTGAGGATCTGAACTCCACTCTTCACACCTGTAAAACATGTTCTTTAATCACTGAGCAACCATCCTGGCAACACAATAAGGATATTTTAACTCCTATAGATTGGCACTGTTTCTTCCTTAAGTAAGTCATTCAGTATCCCCTTCATATACTAAACTAACGTCTTCATGGTTTTTGTTTTGTTTTTGTTTTTCTTAATACAATAAATACAGTTTTCCCAGGCTCTTGAAAGTAAAATGCCTAAAACTCCATTTGAGGGTAAAGGGTTGAGGTTTCACGGTGTTGTATGATGGTTTCCAGCATGACATTTGGATCCAGAGATTTTAGCTTTGCTTCACAGACCATAATTTACCAAAGACATGATGTTGGCCTTAGATAAAGTACCTAATTACCTGTACTAGACTCCATGATCTAGAGAAAACAATTGATCTCTTTATTAAATTATCACAAGGAATAAGTCAGACCTGGGTGTTTGATGCTAATTATGTGACTAAAGTTTCTCTGAAGAATCACAGTGGAGCTGAGAAAATACCTATAGTAAAAGCTTGGAAGCAACGTTTTTTTCTCCATATGTTTTTCAAGTAATTCTGGAAGTCATAACTAGATCTCCCTGAGTTGACAAAATATCCAACCTTCTCACATCATCAATGGCTTTCAGAGGAAGGGTTCCTGTGAGTCTCACCCCTGCACATCAGAGATGCATCACCACTGATGTCCAGATACATAATGAGATACCGAGGTTCAACCCTGGGGTCTCTAAAATAGACACCATGGACACCAGATACTGTCCGCAGCCACCACTGCTTCCTCCATCTGCAATGCTCTCTCTAACATTGTCATAATTCCTGTGGCCAACATGTGCAGGGATAATCTCTTGTGTAGAGTGTGAAAGTGTCACCTGTCAATAAATATCTAATGGCCAATAAGCTGAGGCAGCATTTGAAGGTGGGACATCTGGCAGAGAGAGAGAGGAACTCTGGGAAAGAGTCAGACAGGGGAGATTCCCAGCCAGGACTTGGAGGAAGTCGGACATATGAAGCTGAGGAGGGACAACTAGTTATGTGGCAGACATAGAATAGTATAAAAATTGATATAAATTACAAGTTGGTTGGGAACAAACTTAGCTTATAGCCTTGGCATTTCTTCACAAAAAAAAATGAGCCTCCCAATCATTCGGTAACTGGGACATGGGTGAAAAAGCCCATGATTACAAACATGACCACTGATGTCAGTGGTGCCTCTCCCTTGTGGTCTTACTGTCACTCATAAAGAGAAACATGGGTCTTCTTTTATGTGGTCGTTCCTTTGTTTCCCCATCCTGAGGATTCAGGTTTAAGTCTTGGTAACCATCCTTCACCTTATCAGAGAGGGCAGAGCCCAGATTCCAGCAGTGCTGTACTTCCAGGAGTAGGTTCATTGCAATATGAGTTCAAGTTGGAATTCTTTGTCCGGGAACCTAGGGACAGAGATGGGGCAGAGAAAGAACCAAGTTGTAACCTCAGCACTTGGGAGGCCAAGGTGAGAGAATAATGAGTTTGAGGCTAGCCTGGGCTACACAGCAAAATTCTGTCTCTTTCCAAAATGAATGCAACACATTTAATCATATGTTAGTGAATTTTCTATGACAGAAATCTAAGCAGTGAACAAAAAGAAGGTGGAGGTATTGGGTAAACAAAAGAAGTCCTCGTAGTGCAGCTTAAATCCTCCCCAGACAGTGAGTGATAGATCACAGGAGTGGAATCAGATGGATGGTTGTCTCCAAGTGCCAGCGAAAGCATTTCCTCACACAGCTTGTGGAACCATTAACAGGACCAGAGGCTATTCTGGACTTGGGCCAAGGAAATGAACGTAGGTAAAATGAGTATTGTAACGTGGAAGCTAATAAACCCCTAGGGGAAAGTTATAACATCACAGATCAGAACACACTTCTGAGAATATTTGTGAATGGTAATAGAAGTATAAAAATATTGGAAATGTGGAATGAGGTTGTTTTTTAAGTTGATTGGAATAAACTGTAATGGAAAGGTATGTAGTGCTGAGAGAGAACATTTGATGTTCACCATCCTGAAATTCAATTCTAATAAAAGAAGTCAATGTAGTCTCATAGAAATGGAGCAAGAGAAAAAAAAACAACAATTTCCTTATTTAAAAATACTACATGCTTTGATGTGGAATTGGATTCTGGAAAATACAATGAAGGAAAGTAGTTATAGCAACTTCAAAGATGTATTTAAAATGTGGCTTCAAAAGGATCTACATGGAATTACAGAAAGATGAGAGATTTGGCCTCCATCTCTCCTACTAGGTTGTCATTTGTTTCTCAAAGTCTTGTCTAATCAAAGGGTATATGAATGTCTATTTTAGAAGAGCCATGATCCTCAGTATCTATCAGGACAAAGTGTCTACAGAGCAAATGGCACAAGACTTGGGGTCCATAAATGTAGTTTCCACATCCTCTCTCCTCCACATTTCCTTGGCCAAGAGTGTGCCAGACATTAGCTCTGTCTTGCCACTTTCTTCCTCCTATTGTTAAAATAGTAAGATCTTCATTGCCATGTAAACTGATAACATCCAGTTCGACCACTAGAAGACAGGAATGTAAACATAGCCTTTAGAGATCTCCTGCTAAAAACCAAACCAAACAACAACAGCAAACAGAAAACAAGCAAATAATTCTACAGAGTAAGAAGCTCATTCAACCACAGAGAAAACAGGCCACAATGAGTTGGAGTTCTAACACTTATACAGTAAGTAGGTATGGGGGTGGGGTCATAGTTTATGGTATAGAATACTTGTCTAGTACACATGAAGCCCTTCATTGGATCCCCTATAAGATTTAAAAACTGGTCATGGTTTCCCACACCTGTAATTTCAGTTGTCTGGAGGCAGAAGCAGAAAGATCAAGGTCATCCTATGCACCCTAAGTTTGAGGCCAGCCTGAGATATGAAGAAGTCCCTGTCTCAAAAAAAAAAAAACAGTTAAAAGACTGTGGCAATTTCACAGGGGAATGCTGATGTTTCTTTGAGTCTAATGGAGGTAATGCGGACATCAAAAGACCTTAGGATCCTTAAGGGTCTTTCAGCATCATTCTTGTGAAAAGTAGGAAAATTGGCAGTATATTCTTGCTAACCAGGCTTCTAGGAAGCATAACCTGGAATTTCATGACGCCTAAAGCACAGGCACACCAGCAGTACACAGAGATAATACCAGAGTCATATATTTTACAAGCGAAAACTCTGCTTGGACTTTGTGCTGTTTTGAGTGAAAATGGCCCCCATAGGCACATATGGAATTGCATTATTAGGAAGTGCGGCCTTATTGGAGTAGGTGTGCCCTTGCTGGAAGAAGTGAGCTACTGAGAGGGTGAGCTTTGAGATCTCCGGAGCTCAGGGAACTTCTTCTCTTGATTCCTACTGATCCAGATGGAGATCCCCTCAGCCCCTCCAGCACTATGTCTGCCTGCCTGCTGCCTATTTCCTGCCATGACAATAATGAATTAAACCTCTGAATTTGTAGGCCAGCTCCAATTAAGTAATTTCCTTTGTAAGAGATGCTGTGGTCATGGTGACTCTTCAGAGCAATAGACAACCTAAGACACATTTTTTTTCCAGCTTGAGACCCATGTCATGAGAGGGATCCCACCCCTGATACTATCAATGATATTCTGCTATGCTCGCTGACAGGAGCCTAGCATAGCCATCATCAGAGATGCTTCTCCCAGCAATTGATGGAAACAGATACAGAGAGCCAAGCACAAACACTAGGCAGAGCTTGAGGAATCCTGCAAAAGGAAAGGGAGGAAGGACTGTAGGAGCAAGAGGGGTCAAGGACACCACAAGAAAACAGAATCAAGTAACCTGGCTGCATAGAGGACCGCAGAGACTCAACCAACCAACAGGAGTATTCGCAGGACTGACTTAGGCCCTCTGCATGTACATAACATCTGTGCAGCTTGGTCTTCACATAGGACTCCTGACGGCAGGAGCAGAGCCCTTCTCTGACTTTGTTGATTTCCTTTGGGGCCCTTTTCCCCTACTGGGCTGCCTCTTCTAGCATCAATGGGAAAATATGAGCCTAGTCTTACTGCAAATTGATATGTCAAGGCTGGTTTATATCCATGGACAGACTACCCTTTTCTGAAGAGAAAGGGAAGAGAAGTGGATGTAGTGGGGGAAAGAGTGGAAGGAGAGGAGGGAGGGGAAACTGCACTTGGGATATAAAATTAATTAATTAATTTTAGTTAATTTATTGATCTTATTAATTAATTTTAAAAAGGCTCCCTTCTTAGCTGACACATGTAATGAACTCAACAGAACGCACGCGGCATCTGCTATTTTGACTAAGCCTAAAGTAAAAATCAAAATATAGTATTTGCCTCCCTTATTCATCATGTAGAACATACTCAGCAGTGAAAGTTTCCTCTCCCGCTAAGAATGGTTTTCTCAGGTCCTCTCCCACTTCATTTGCTGTTTTGTATACCTCAGTCTCAAGACAGGCCCTACCAATAGGAGAAACATTGAAGTGGATTGAATTAAGTCCTCTCGTATCCACCAAATGGGCCCTTTGTCTTCTGTCCACTCTTGCCCTCTTACTCCTTTGGAGTTGCTTGCTAGCCCCGACTGCTAACCCCAGAGTGTAGCACAGTAAGCCAGAGACAGAAGGGCATTCTCCTGATGCATTCCTGTTGTTATAAGCTGTCTTTGTGTTACCCAGCTTAGAGGAGGCTTACTCTTTACTTTCTTTCTATTTCATGGGTTTTAGTGGCTCCATTTGATGAGTAGCCACCGGTCTCTTCCAACGACATCTCTGCCTTGTACTTATCCTTGGCTGTCCTGAATCCTTCCAATCCATCCAACCATCTCCAATCCTTAACCCACTCCCATCCCAGACTTTGCCATTGCTTCTCAAGTGACCCTTTCTATATAGATTCTTTTATGCTGGATGAAGACCACTATTTTATCAAGGACAAATTCTTTGTTGGGATATAGAGCAAATTCAGGCTTGCATTTCTATGACAAAGCTCCTTAAGATCCTATCTCCACAAGTGGTTAGAAACAGCAATGAATTTCTGAGTGCAATAAGAACTTACTTGTATTTAGCAGCCAAGCAGGCTTCTCCAACACACCTCAATATACCTTTACACTTTTTTGGGAGCTTGTAAACCCCCTACCCATCAGCATTCTATTGTGAGGTCCTTAAGTCATGAGAAGCGGCCCTCTTCAAAAGATACATCTCAGACCAAAAATACATTGGAATACAGTGTCCATTTCATCATAAAACCTTGCTCTAAAAACAATATTCTTTCATTCTGTTACATTGCATGCTGCTAAAAGAAAAGCCAGAGCTAGGAAGCAACTATTATTTCAGTGTTTGAGGAATGTTGGGACAGGGAGCTATGGGGGGGGGCAATCTTACTAATTCTGGAACATTCACACTTCCATGTATTCACTCACTCATTCATTCATTCAGGAATGTTGACTGGCTATGTGCCATAGGCAAGCCCCATGTTTAGCTCTGAGATCACAACCGTGAACACAAAGAGTCATAGACCCTGATAAAGAACTTGACATCATTTACAAGGAAGACACCAGTTACCATTTTCTTTTACCAGTGACATTACTAAGCTCTTGTGTTTGGAGTTCTACATAGAAAATACAATGTTGTTTTCATAGCATCCTATACAAGTGCCCAAGACAATAGTGTGTGTGTGTGAGAGAGAGAGAGAGAGAGAGGAGGGGTAGGGAGAATCACATATATATATGCTGACAATCAGTTCTTACCAAAAAGAACTGGAATAGATGAGATGAGTTTGTTACTGAAGTGGAGTCCTTGCCAAGGTCCGGTGTTATTGAAACCTGAAAGTTCACTTCCTCAGAAGTGTTCCTTGGTAGAGCATCACGGGTCAGTAGGTGAGGCAATGGCATGGAAAGGACACTGGGAACATGAATTTTAATTTGCTTCTGCCACTGACTGTGACCTTGATTAAGTCCCCACACTTGTATCTCAGTTTCCCTGCTACAGAAGTAGAGGGTTCCTGTGAAAGTGGATGAGTATCACCGTCATTCTGTTTGCTTCTCATCTAGAGAAGACTTGACAAGTGTTTTGAAGATAGGGAAACTAAGTTAAGGGGGGAACACTCATAAAGAGAGGGAAGGTGAATAGAGAGAGAATAGAAAGGGACACAGGGAGAGAGAGAATAGAGACAGAGAAAGAGAAGCAGAGAGAGACAGATGTTTCTGGACTCAGTCAGAGATCCAAAAGCCAACCAAGAGCTGGAACTGAGCATGTGTAACTCCAATTTCTTCTCTTGTTAAGTTTCTGAATGCATTAAATATGAATTCAGTCTCAGTGTTTCCGATTTCATCTCCCTTCAAATGTCTTTCACAGAACAGCTCTGTCCTGATTTCCTCTATCCTACCATTGAAGAAATACATACACACATATACTCATACAGACACACAGAGATAAACATTGACAAAGGGTCAGAAAAATATATAGAGAGAAGAGAGACAGAAAGATGGAAAGAGAGAGAGAGAAAAGAGAGAGAGACAGAGAGAGGGGGGGGAGGGAGAAAGGGAGGGAAGGAGAGAGAGATTGAGGGTCAAATCCCAGAACATTCAGTGTATAGATAAATTTTCTTCAGCTGAGTTCTAGCCTCATCCCTGTGTTTTATGACACAGCATCTCTCCTCTGTGCACCACAGGCTAGCCTCAAAGATACAGTCTTCCTCCCTTTACCCACTGGAGTGCACCTAGCTATAAGCTGTCTTTTGAATTACAAAATACAAAATACAAAATACAAAAATTCAATATTTTTGCTGTGTAGCTTAAGGTAGCATAGAGAGGTGAGAGAAAGAAAATAAAACTTGTTGAGGCCCAGGTGGGTGCCAGATACTCTAGGGACTGAATCTGCAAAACAGTAAGGTACCCGAGTCATGGGAGGTCTACAAAATTCAAGTTGCTCTTGTAAATTTTTCTTTTAACTCTCTGAGTGACTTCTCAGAGATATCAATTGCCTAGAGGGGTTTAAAATCTTCACTAAGCTTGTACTGGTGAAGTAAGCAGAGATCTTACCCAAATCTTCCAACCCGAGTCCGTATTCTTAACCACTAACTTACTCTGCCTTCCAAAGATGAATAAGATTAGATAGAACCTCCTGTGAAGAGGTTCACGGATGGATGAAGGAGAAAGATTCATAACTAACTGCTATGGGAGTACAGAGAAACGCACAGTCAAATTTATGCAGAGCTAGAGCAAACGGGTCTGCAAAAAAAGTGTCACAGAGACAGAGGGTGGGGGACACCGACTTGAGAGAAAGATGAGGGTCATAGTGGATATCCAGAGGCCACAGCATGGAGATGAAACCTGTGGGTTTGCAAAGCATGTTAAGAAGGGGAGATGCCTAGTACAGGTGAATTTGCTCTTCAGCACAATCAGCTCTTTCTTAGGAGTCGCAGGGTGGCCTAGAACTTGAATAAGGACATGAGGGTTCGGTCCCTCTGTCCATGGGGAATCTACACCAGCAAAGGTATTGTCCATTTCATATCAGCCTTTAAGACCATGGTCGTGTGACCAAATCTGTGCATCCATAGTCCTCCCTCCAAACCTCATTTAGGTTTAAAATCCCAAGATGTCATTTGTAATATATATGTGAAAGAATTTTCATTTGTCATAGAAGCAGCCCCAGACTGATGGCAGCTTTTAGGATAATTCTTTCTCTCCCAGCTTCCCAGCTGACTCTATCCTCCCAATGACAGCAATGGGTAGGCAACAAATGAGTTAGGGCTCATAAATGGAGCTGAATGTCAAGCAAGGAGAATGGGGAGGAAGCCTCAGGATGCAGGCACCATGGCTGGAATGGGAAGCATCCTCCAGTGTTCAAAAGTATCTCTCAAAGGTTTATAATGAGTTCAGATCTAGGTTAGAAAGTGGGATTTCATTCTTTAGTTGATGTTGTTTTCACATTTTTAATAAAATATTGTAGAAGGCCAATGTGAGGAGGGAAGAAAACAGACTTCATTTTTGTCACAACATCCATCAGTGTCTGCCCAATGTTCCCTTATAACTACATTTTCCATGGTCTCCCATGGGAGTAATTATAATAGTGGCTAAATTCAAATAGGTTCAGAACAAATCCACAGTTGAAGTTTTGTGTGTCTGTGTATATTATGCTGTATAGATTGTGTCATGTGTGCGTGCATGTGTGTGATTTATGTGCTAGTTAATGTGGGTGCATGTACCCATGTATGTGTGTGCATGCAGTATATGTACTTGTTAGTGTGCATGTGTACAAGTATGTGTACACATATACACATGTGTGTATATGAATGTGGAAGCCAGAGGTTGAGCATCTTTCCTTAGCCAATCTTCATCTGTGTCTTTTGAGATGAGTTCTCTTACTGAACCTGAAGCTGAACACACCCAAAATGAAGTGTTATTTCCATATAGAAATTCAACCACTCAGTTAGGCACCTACTTTTTTATGCTTTTATTCTTTTGAAGTCACTACGTTTATTTCATCATAAGTCATGCATCGAACAAGATTTTTTAAAAAGATCTAGATTTGTCTATCCCTAGATATTCAGTGTCCTGCTCCTTCAACATAGGTCACTAAATGGGCAGAGTCCTCAGAATATAAATCCAGAAATATTGGCTAGAGGATGTGTAAGTATATTTTCCCATGAGCCTGTGTTATTGAAGTCAATGAGATATAACAGGTGGAACAAACAAAAGAGACAAAGTGATCTATTCTAAAAAATAAAAACAAAAACAAAAAAACAAAAAAAAAGCATCAATGGGGTACCCAGGCTGTTACTGTTATAAGACATATTTTTCATTCTCAAAGGGACAAAGGCAATGTGTTTGTGGATAAGGCTCCTAAGTGAAAAGAAAAAAACCCGGGTTTATAACGAAGATGATAATAATTCTATAACTAGTAATTTCTCACCTCTTATTTTCAAATATTTTGCACTGTGTGCTTTGAAATAGGTGTTGCCCTCATTTTTCATATGAAGGAACCCTACCTTTGAGCATTCCTGTGCCTTATCCCAGTGCATGCAGCTAAGATATAATAGAACTCAGACTCAGATCTGTCCATATTTTAAGACTGGGTTCCAGTACTGTACTGACTGTCTGATAGTAAAGAGGGAATGCACACACTTGGAAGTCTAGATGCGCAGACTGCTTCCAAATGCTCCCCTAATCCTCAGTTCTCTGTTTGATTTTCTCACAAGCTGCCTACTTCTGTACTCTGACAACTTCTCACCTCCAGCCTTGGTTCAGAGCTGAGAGTCACAAGACGACAGACCACAGGACATCAAACTCATGCATCATTCCATTTGCATTCTATATTCAGATATTTTTATTGAGTCCTAATGTTTTGACATGTGTGTGAGGGGAGAAAGATTCTGACCTGGACTCATGACCCCACATTGCAAATAAAATAAAATAACATAAAATAACAAATTCTTTTTCACACTGTGAGGTTGTGTGTTCCAGAACCTCAAGCACTGTGTCTGATCCCTGATGCTTGTCTTCCTGGATTCTGGGCTAATCTCTGCTTCAGCAGACCTCGCTGGAATTCATCAGGGATCCACACCTGCCAGGACCTTTTGTGCTGAACCAATAGCCCCCAGTCTCAGCCTCTCTGGCTTTCTCTCTCTAGTTCATTGTCTCCGGGCTTTTGAAGAATTGGTCTGATTTTTTTCAAAGAGCCCAAATCAGTTTGAAGCTTTTCATAAACCTCCAAAGTGAAGATGTAGCTTCCATGTCCACAGATCGTGCAATGAGTCAAAGGCGGAAGGAAGGTGAGCAGCGGGGACCACTGAGCCCCTTGAAGGCTACGCATTGTCAAATGCACAGTGGACAGTGTCGGGCTTATCACTCCTAACTTGCAATCTCTTGAAAAGCAGAGATCTGAACTTCTTCCCATCTTAGAATCTGAAACAATACTCAGCAGCCTGGTCATTCGCCCTCATCATTTACTGGTGTGCTGAGTTAACTGACCCATGCTTGACGAACAGTTGACACGTGGACTTTTCACCCCTGTGGCCCTCTTCCTCCTGCCTGTACATAGGTAAATCATGAGCACCTGTTGCCTGTTCTGAGCAAACATTCTCTGTCTCTGCGCTTTCTGGGTTTCAGAACCCAGTAAAAACTGAAGATGAGAGTCTTGGGGTTTGATAGCCATGGATACTTCTGCAAAGGGAAAAATAAATAATAACCTAAAGACAGCTAGGGAGGAGAGCAGGTGTCCGTGTTGTTTAGGTGATGTTACGACCCTTTCCAGCTGTATCTGAGCAGACAAAAGTGGATTACAAAGAGAGAAAAGAAGCAAAGAGCATTCTCAGTTCCAATATGCATTTAGGAATGGATGAAAACAACACAGAGCTTTGCAAAGGACGAGGCCGGCCCTGAGCACTTCAAGATAGGCCGGCTTTCCTCGGCCCGAACAATGTCACCTGACCACCAAAGAGCTAAGGGGGCGCGTGCATCATTGAGAGTCCCTGATGTGTGCCTGAGTGAGGCAAGGGGCTTAGAGGGGGAACTTGAAAGAAGACTTATATTGTTCACAGAGTCTTTCAAGCATGGGAGGGGTGGAATTCCATCTGTTACTTCAGTTCACTGAACCGTTTCAGTCTGAATGGTTCACTGGGTTGTGACACTGGGTAGAAATTGCAACTAATGTTTAAAACAACCTTTCTGCTATCACTTATGAAACCCTGTGGCCAGATCAGGGTGAAGTTTTCAACTCCTTGTCTTGCTGATCTGTATCCAGGGGATCTCTCCTCTTGTTAAAAAATAAATAAATAAACGGTTAAAACGAACAAACAAACAGAAAAGAGAAATATACTTGCTGAGCTCTGTGTGTTGCACGCAGACTTGATTTGTACATGATTTCAGACAAACACAGGAAGTTGCTTGGCTTTTAGCTGGGCTTTGCATTTAACTTGGTTTCCTGACCATGAACTCTGCATGTAGAAGGAACTGTAGGCGCCTGCCAGCCTTTACAGCAGCTTACCAGACACTCTACCTTGAGGAACAGGTAGAATTCCACTCTGTTCGCTTGAATGACTCCCTGAACAATACCGACTTGGTAAGCTTTTCAGTACTGGGGGTGGGGGGACACTGTAGATGACATGTGGCCAGTGGCGGCTAGCTAAGGTCTGTTGCAGGCCTGTGCAGGTGGCCAAATACTGATGTGAAATGATCGTGATCTCACACAGCTCACCATTTTCATTCACTGGAAGGGGAAACAAAGAAATGGCAAAAGGCAGCCATGATATGAAATGGCAGATAACTACCTGCGGTACACTTTGTACACAGCACATGGGGCTGAATGAAGGAGACCCTGGGTGTGAAGTTTGACATGAATTCCCACTGTACTTTGTAGCCCACCTTGGAAATACCAGACCTATTTTTCACAGGGTAAAGGAACCATGTGACCTAAACAGAGGGGAAGAAAATGGGCAAGGAAGGCTTCAGGAGAATGTCGACCACATGCACTGAAAATCTAAGCAGGATAAAGGCAAGATCTAAGGCAGGTGCTGTGACTAAAGGAAGTCCAAAGGCCTGACCACATCAGTGATCAGACATTCACCATCAACACATGTGACTAAGGGTTTGTTCTTATCAGAGAAGTGCTCAGGGTGCAAGCCCAGGAGTTCCACCACGAGAACCCAAGGGCAAATCTGCACAGATTGTGTTTGCAACCCCAGTGCTGGGAAGGCAGACGCAGTAGATACCTGGGCCTCCATAGCCTGACCAGTGAGCCCCAGGTTCCAGGCAAAAAAAAAAAAAAGCCTGTCTCAAAAAACATTGACACCAAAGGTGTGTGTGTGTGTGTGTGTGTGTGTGTGTGTGTGTGTGTATGCAACCTCCCCAATTACACACACAGATACACACACACAGATACACACACATGAACACACAGAGATACACATATGTGCGTATACACACACACAAACACACTAAACTCCACTAAATAAAAGATACTGAATTGTTCACCAACAATGGAAAGATTGCAATTCAAGCAGAGAACTTATGAGTGGGATTTTGCTGATTCTCACTTCCTGTTCTTTTCTGAGATTGCTGTGTGGATTATGTTGACTTTCCTACACGACTCTCAAGCCTTGTCCTTTTCTACTGCGTCTCGTCTCCCTTCAACATCACCCAGGTGCCATCACAGTCACATCAAAGAACGTCGGCTGTGACATGCTCACTGTAATACGCCTGATACATGAGGCAATCTGGGATTTCCTAAGGCACGCTCATATTTCCATGGCAGTTGCTCCTCTGGACATGTGCTGTTGGCTGTCAGATGGTTTTGTCTTGGCCTTGTCTGCTCGTTTTCGTCTCAAGTTCAACTCTCTTAACTATACTCCTCTCCATTAGAGAGACTGGATGCGGAGTTTTCAACACTAGAGAGATGGTAGGTCAACAGTGTGGTCATTATTAATACTGATCACACTCTGTATTGTCAGTCTTAACAAGTTTTATCGCATTTTCTCTTTTATTAGTCTTGTTCCCTTCCAAAGCTTCTCATTTCAAACAGCAAATTATTAGTCGGACTAGTTTTTGTCAGGTAGAAACTAGGTGCTCTGTAAAGCAGATAATCTACTGAGTGTGGACTTGCTACATTTCTACTTTTCTCTTATTAGACATATTTTATTTTATTTTACATTTATGTGTGAATATGTATACCTACATGTGTGTAGGTGCCTGTAGAGGTTAGTGGAGGGTGATACAGAAACCCTTGCAGCTGGAGTCTCAGACAGTTGTGAGCTGCTCAACAGGGATGGTGAGAACCAAACCCAGTCTTCTACAATAACAGCAAGTGCTCTTAACTGCTCGGCCAACTCTCCAGCCCCTCAAAAAAAAATTAAAAAAAAGGTACACTGTATGATGCTTTAAATGCTAATTATCAGGGAAACAATAAACATCAGAAAAAAATCAAAATATATCGTAGTTAGGTGTGATTTTTTATTAGAAACCTTAGCAAAAGGATATGCTTCTGCAGCAAGGACTATAGGAGTAGCCGAGGAAGAAGATACGGAGCCCACACAGTGCCTGTGAGAAGCTCTGAGACCCCTCTGCAAACAGAGATCAGATGCTGTGGTGTCTGCTAGTTAACTCTGTACTGTTTCATGAGCTGAACTGGTGACAGTGTGCTCAAACATTGCTGGCCAGCTTTACACAAAAGAGAAGGGAAGAGAAAGGGGAAGGTCACACATCACAAGCTTCTTGGAATTTCTGGAAGACAGGGCTGACCATGGTGACCAGGAGAAAACAATGAGCACTCTACCCTCCAGATGCATCTCTTGTGGGAAAGAATTTATAACAGCACACGTTAAATATTACACAAAGTTTTAAAACAGGTAAATTTATTAAAGTGCAGTAAAGAGGTTAGAAAACATAGAATTGTTTCCTGAAAGAAAAGGGGGTCATTCAAATTATAGCACACGTCAAGGTGGAAACCTTTGAAATAGAAAATGAAAAAGACATTTACTGGACACCTACTGTGTTCTAGCCATGCTACACGCCTGCGCTCACTGAGCCTCCACTCAGCCCTGTGAGGTAGATATGATTGTCCTCATTAACTACTTGAGGAGGCTGATGCACACAGAGATTAAGGAGATCGCCTCAAGTCACTCAGCTGGGAAGCGAGAAGGGGAGTGGAGGTTCAAACTCAGTCCAGTTGCCACTGCGGCCCATGATCTTGTCATCTCCAACCCCAGGGCTCCTGGCAGGACCACTGTAGCTGTCTCTGACCGTCACACCCTTCAAGCTTTCCTTCACCACAGGATGGGCCTCTACCTCTGAGCCTCCTTGACATTTCTGCCTTCCAGCTTTCCAGATTCCTACAGAGCAGGTCCTGGATTCGTTCATTCCCAGCAAGGTACCACATTTTATGTTACCACTTTGCAGGCATTTGGATTTCTCCCAAGTGTCCAGCCTTAAGCTCATGGGCCTGGGTACAAGGAGAAACTCTGGAGGAGAGAGAGGTTTTCCTGCTCTTTGACCCATGCCTCGCACTGTACAAGATATCCCTAGTGCATATGGACCTTTAAATATGGGTGTGCAGTGAACTGTGCAGGGTTCAGCAACATCTTTTGGCTAAGTAGCTGACATTTTGGTGCTTAATAAAAGTGGACAGAGCCTGGGTGAAACACTTACAATAAGGGCACTGAGCTAGAACTTCACAGGAAAGGAAGGAAAAAAAAAAAACAACAAAACTACAAAATATAAAATAAAATAGTTGAAGGAAAACTGTAAGAAGTGCACTTCAATAGTCATTAGCCCCTATTGTAACTAAAGCTCCTACAATCTTTCAATGACATAATGTCCACATTATGACATTTAGTATATTTTATATACCATATATATAGAGATACACACACACACACACACACACACACACACATTTAAAATGTTTATTTTTTTTAAATTAAAGTAAATTAAAGTTACTTGGCAGTAAGTCTTTTATAATCATCCCTGAAGGTAATTTTTACATCCCCAGGTATCGCAAAATCAAAGCACCTCATGCTCCAGTGGTAGAACTATTGTGGCCTTCAAAGAATAAATGGCCCTAGGAGTTTACCAGAGGCACTTGCCCATAAGAGAATCACTTCCTGGGGATCCACATGAAACCCATTGGTGATTCCATCACTGCCCCAGAGAAGTCCTGATATTCCACACGGCCCTGTTAGGGCCTACAGGACACTTATTTGATATGTTGAGATTCTGTTAAGAGAATTTAAGAAATTGAGATATGAGATGTGGTGTAACTCAGTTTGCTGATTTTTTTTTTCCTAAAATTCAGGAAGCTCTGGGTTTTACCCCCGGCAGACCCCAGCTATGGTGGTGCAGTACTATCCTAGCACGTAGGGCAGAGGGTAGGAGTATCCTCCCCCTGCTGCATAGTGAGAACAGCAGGTCAGCCTGGGACACATGTACAAGATATATGAAGGGAGAAGGACAAATATGTTACCAACAGGCGTTTTCTTGTATTTCACACAAGTGCCTCAAGAAACTTACATTCAGAAATACAGAGAGTCTGATGTGATGCCACAAGTCTTCCATCCCAGCTTTCTCTCTCAGGAAGGCAGAGCTCTGTGAGCTCGAGGCGAGCCAGTGCCATGCAGTAAGCCTGCCTCAAAAACAAAACAAAACAAAACATGCTAAGTGTTTCAGAGTAACTTAATCACATGCCTACTAATAGTCACTAAAAATAAAAGGAAGATAGTTTTAAAATAACTTATTAGTTCACTCAAAGACAACAAACCTACCATATGTTAAAATAAATTACACTTCTGTGAAAAGTAATGAATGTTACCCAAATTAGTCAGAATCATACCTTCTTTTTCATCTGACTAAATATAGTAAATGGACTGTATTTCATGTTCATTTATATATTCATTTTAATATGCTGCTATAGTATAAGTGCATAAAGAAAGCTCAGGTTAACCCAGATACATAGAAATGGAAAGGCCTCTTTCGTAGCCATATGAGAATATTTTAGATACCTCTATAATACAGCTCCAAAAGTCAGTTTGCATTGTATCTCAACATCATACATTATGTGACATCATAGTATTAATTAATACTTTATACTCTTTTGTTAATACTTGTTTTGTCTTTCATGAGCCTTTTTTCATTACATGATATGTAGTGGGGAGTGGAGGTCTGTTTGTATGTGTGTGTGCACACACACTCATGCATGTGTGCACAACTCTGTATGTAAAAATAAATATTCATTTTTAGAAAAGACTGTTTCAAAGGCTGAATATTATTCAGTGATAGAGCACTCATTGGTATACCTAAGTCCCTACTTTTACCTGAAAGAGAGAGATTGCTTCACTAATCTTTACAAAGGCCCTAAGCACTGATGTGCATCATTTTAAAACATTAAAAGAATCCATCCATTAATAATCTCCTCAATCTCATTAGAAAAAATATTTAAGTAAAATTCATTGTGAAATATTAGTTTCCTTGGACTCTATGTTACACTTAGAGTTCAAACTGTATTATTGTTAATGAACCTGTTAGTTTATTCTTAATGTGGCAGGTTCATTTGTGGGAGATAATATTCTGCTATAGATCCAACTCTGAATAAGATCAAACCCAATCATAGCCTGTGGTTAGTTTAGCTTGCAACTCCAACAGTTGCACGGATGTTTGTTTTTGTTTTTAAACAGACTACCATTAAAATGTCAGTATGCAGGAAAACTTCCTATTTTTCCACACAAATTCTTTAAAAGTTATATATTAAAAGTTAAGATTTAATAAAGTGAATAAATAATAGTTAACTGTCTAAAGAGAAACTGGCCATTTCTTTGCATTTTGAGCACACAGACAAATATTAAAGAGTACAGTGACCACCCACTCAGTAGTGACACTGTTGGGTTTCCCACTGCCACCAGAGATCTCGACCTCATAGCTTTTCCACAATCAATACAAATGAAAGCCCAGAGAAATGGGACAAATGTCTTTATACTATTTTCAAAATGAAGTTTAATCTCTTGAATCCCTGAAAAGCTTTCAAGTACATCTGGGTATCTATAAACTATGCGCTGAAAGCCAGAGTACTGTAGAAACAATCCCACATGTCAGCAACTTCAAAAATAGTAGGGCCCCATGGCCAAATCATCTGTGTTAGCATTTTCAAAGTATGCAAGGTCCATATGTTGGTAGGACAGCACATAGTGCAGCTTTGTCTGGGCTACTGTGTCTGCTTAGTTGCAGGCCCTTATTCAATAATTAACTTCTTATCTGCCTTCTTATGTCCAACAGAGTTGGAATGATGAACTGTCCCAGAGCAAATATTCTTACTCATCAAGGTGCTAGCACATGAGACAGGGTGGGTTTAAGGAAGTGAATAATAAGGGAAGTGTTCATTTCCAAAAAGCTGAACTTCTAAACAAGGTTCATCTTCAATTTGTTATTGCTGCTGCTATTCTTGGGAGAACACCAGAAACTAACATGAAGGAATCCATGAGCCACAGATAGGGTTGCTTGCAGATATCATCATCGCTTGCTTTTCTGACTTTCTTTTTCTCTTTAAAAATGCATCCCCATCCTTCTCATCCCGAGAGCCATGTGGGCTGTGTGGGTATTCTTTTCCATTCCTATTCTTTTATTACAAGAGAGGTCAAGGGCTGCCTTTGAGTCCCCAGGAACCTGTACAGGACTTTCCACATACAGACTGGCCGAAAACCTGGGGATTATTTCAAATCGTGTGTCTTCAGCTGAATAAACTAAATGAAGTCATGGGATCAAACTGATTTAAATTTGCCAAAACAGATGCTTTTGCAAGATGCCTCAACTATAAATTTGCTTTCTTTGTTTCAGAGGGAAACTAATATATCACTCACTATTTACATATCTCTGTGTTTTATAAATTATTTTGTACATACTTTCACTCCCTTTTGTAGTCATAGTAACCATCATCTCTAGTCTTTGCCTCTCATTGGGGTAGAAAATCAAAACAGTTCTGTTTGGTATAAAAAAAAATAAAATAAAATAAAAACTATTAGTAAGCACCATCACTGTCCATTTCCAGACGAGAAAACTGAGGCTTAGGGATAGTACTCAGCAGTAGGAGCACTCGTCTAGCATAGGTGACTCCCTAGTTTTACCTGAGGGGAAAGGGAGCTCGCTCTGGAGAGTAAATAACCTGGCCATGCAAACCACAGAGGTGGGACTTGAGCGTAGTTTTTGAACACCAAGGTTTGAATCTTTTCCCCTACAACACACTCTTGGAAATTTGATTTTTGTTCTTCTTATTGAAAGTACTCCAAATTCTTTATCAGAAGTTTGCCTCAAAACACTGTGGTTTGCGATTTGCTGTTTTTGGAAAGCTTACAAAAAGATTAAGAGTCTTAGGATTGATGTTATTTTTTTTTTTAAGACTCCCAGAGCTAAATGAAAGCATCATCAAAGCCTGAGATATTTGGTTAGAGTTGCAAGTGACGGTGCTGGGAAGCGACTTGGTTAAGGCTTTCAATAAATTGAGCATTGGGCAAGGTGCTAAGCTATGGAAAGACTCTTTGTGTTATTTTTCCCATAACCTAATAATATTTTTATTTGAATATATTCTATTCAAAATACTATTAAAGCTGTACTTACTAAACTAATGAAATTTAATATCCTGATACATACTGCAAGCACAATAAAACTGTATTCAAGAACCTTTTAAGTGAATTTGTAAATGATATAGCTGTATTCTTGTAAAATTCTGTTCTGTTGATATTAAATAGTGACGTAGAAAACACATAGGCTTTGTAACAGTAACCCACTAACTTTCTGGGTTTATGTGTTTTATGAAAATGAAGTCAAGTCACTCTTCTAGTGCATCTCTAGGTCAGCACTGACCTTCGTCAAATGCCTTGGTGTCAAATTTATAATCAGAAAGTTGAAATGTATTTTTAAAAATAAAGTCCTATGTCTGTGGGAATGAATTTAGCTTAAAACTCCCATTGAGTTTTATCCCTAGTTCATTAACAAATCGCATTAAAATATCACTCGGTTAAGTGTTCATTTATTATTTCTTTTGCCAACTCTAGTTTTTGATGAAGATAAGCATCAACAGAGAGGCAAAGGAAATAATCACGTGTGATTTAACAAGTGTTTGTGCACTGCTCTCTTCCCGCCATCAGCTTGCATCCACTCAGATGGGATACTCGATTCTATTGCAGGTTTTATATGTCAGCAACTCAAAGAGTGAAATCATGTATGATTATTAATGCTAAGACTACCTGACCCAGTTATCTACAGACTAAAGATACATGAGATAAAAATAACATAACTAACCGTTCAATTGTTAACATCTGGAAATCTCTCTAGTATTTCACTTGGGTGACTACATTAAGGAATATTAACTTTTAAGCATTCTCAGTGTGCCGATGTGAAGATATGGCTAGATTTCTCTAGAACATTGGTTCTCAGATGTAAGCCGCCATCACAATTACCTAGAAGGCTTTAAAGCTGTAAACTGTTGTACTTCCTCAGCTCCTCCAGAGTCTCTGTTTCAGAAGATGTGGGAGAGAGTCTAAGAATCTGCATTTCTATAGGTTTTGGAATGATGCCATTTCTAATGGTCCAGTGTTAGAAAACACTTTGGGCATCTCTATTCTAATATAGTTAATATCATGCTAGTTGTTGGGTTACAAAATTTCATAATGAATTCACAGAGTCAAGTGAACATTTGACAAAAATGGGGAAGTATAGCAGTGAATGTACATGTAGCTGTACCTATAACAGAATTAGGAAAATAAGAAAAGGAGGACAAACCTCTAATAAATGGCTTAAATAATGGAGCAAACACAAGGACAGGAAAGATTATCTTTATCAGCTCATCATATCTACATATCATGTGTTCATGATGATAGGTTTCAAAAGTGTCATACCTACACAAATACAATGACTTCACAGCATCAGATCTAAATATAGAGGGAATTAAAACAAAACCTAATGGAATAAAAGAAACACCGGATCAGAGGATACAGCTAAGTTTGAAAGTACTTGCTGAACAAACATGAAGGCCTGAGTTTAGTTCCCCAAGAAGCCACATATAAAACTCAATGCAATAGTAATCGATGGCATCTGTAATCCCAGCCCGGTGAAAGCTGAGACAAACAGACCCATGTTGTTCACAGTCTAGCTGAATCAGGGAGCTCCAGATTCAGTGAAAAGGTCCTGTCTCAAAAAAGTGTAGGTATTGAGGATGACACCTGGTATTGAATTCTAGCCTCCACACTTACAGGTATGCAGGTATGCACAAGTGCCTGCATGCCCACATGCATATATGTACACACACATACACAGGGATACAGAGATACACAGAGAGATGTATACACACAGAGAGAGATGAATACACAGATATATATATATATGTATATATATATATATATATAGAGAGAGAGAGAGAGAGAGAGAGAGAGGGGAGAGAGAGAGAGAGAGAGAGGGGAGAGAGAGAGAGAGAGAGAGAGAGAAGCAAGAGAGAGACTCTTCTTCCTCCTGGTGATTACACTTTAGATAAGCTTTGAAGAACTTTTTAAAGACATTGCTTTTCATCCATATGTAACAGTCCCAGGCTTAAGTGAAAAAGGACTTCATGGAGCATGAAGACATCACTAAATGATCAGTGCTAGACTAGATAATCTAGATCCTTGCCCGTGCACCTTTTGGGGGGCTGCGGGCCTCCTAGATTCCTTTGTCCTGCTAGCCATGCAAACACATTCACTGCCTGTTGGCAGTGGCCAGACGCATGTGTCTCTTCCCGATTCCAGAAGTGACTCTGATTCTGAAAACCACAGAACTTAAAATCAATACTGGTGTACAGATACAACTCTTACCCCCACACACAGTCAATAATAACACCTTGGGTGTCCTCTAATAGCCCCACCATCTGAAACTTTGCATCACTTAGCCGTCTTTGTCAGCTCTGGATTACAACAAACAAAAGTCATCTAGGATAAGAGATAAAATGTTTTAAGTTCAGTTTGTTCTGTCTGATGTAAAAGAGGTCAATCCGGCAATCTAGAACCGGTGTAGTGGTTTTCTGAATTCATCAGGAGCCAAATCCCCTTTCAGCTTCACAACTTACCATCACAAGTGCCAGGTCTGTCTTTGTGATCTTGGTTGTGCTGCTGGATTCCAGCTGATGAGGGGCACATTCTAACAGCTCATTTGGTGGGGAGGGGGAGGAAGAAGGCCAAGTTCCCAGTCCTGCCTTAAAGAGACTTCCTAAGTACACCACAGCAGCCCCTCTTACACTTGGCTGTCAGGAAGTTGGGAATGTTAGCTTGTCATCAAGGAACCCAAGTAAAAATTAAGATTCTGTTAGAAGAATCTTCAATTATGTGTTAGAAGACACGTAATTGGTGGCCATCAGATACAAAGAAATTAAAATTCTTACCTTCCACCGTAGAAAGTGCTTGAAGGGGGCTCGCTCTCCTCACACAGCACCATCATACTGCTTGAGAGTCTCAGGTTTTTTGTTTGTTTTTGTTTTTGTTTTTTTGTTGAAAACAAGAGCCACCTAGAAAGGGTAAATTCAGAGGTCTGGCACCCTGAGACTCCAATTTAGCACCCCCAGGTTGTGTGTGACTGAGAGGTTGCCACAGGCTCTCTTTGAGGAGTCCCACGGCTTCTTTTCCCATTATCAGCCAGTTTTCTGTCACTGCCTGGCACATTGCTGATGAGCCCTGTTTAAAACAAAGAAATGGACAACAACAAACCAGCTAGCTTGTTCCTCTTTAACTCTTTTATCCTCCATAATTACATCTGGCAGATGGGCGGAGTCTCAGTCCTTCAAAGGCTTGTTCCACGGAAACAGAAAAGCTGGATCAATGATAGATGGATTTTAGGAATGCAGTTAAGTCCTTCTTTGAAGGCAGGCCCTAGCAAACTTCCTCAGGAGGAGTTAACCTGAGCTCGAGGCTGGATCTGTGCCTTCTGCGACTCCACTGGCTAGAAACGGCCAGGGTCAGGCACCACAGTCAATCTAACAGTGAGTGATTAACAGCCAAGACTGAGCTCTGGTGCTTTATTCCAAGCCCCTGCTCTGGCATCTCTTTAACACTCAGGTAAATGTCAAAAATGCACCCAGGGATTATAGCTGACAAGGGGTAAAAGCCTTCATGTTGTCCTCCAAAGGTTAGGGTTCCCAGGCCCAGTTGGAAGCCCTAGTCTCCAATAACCATTAATCCACTCTCTTCTGGTAGGAGTGAGCATATTTATGGCTGCAGTCACTAAAGGGTGAAATAAAGATTAGTTTTTAGTTAGGAACGCAAAGCTTTTGAGATCAATACAAACTCACTGCCGAAATCAATCTAAAGTTTGGAATTTTTAAGTAAAGATTTACTAGGCTTTCTTGTACATTTAATTTTCCAAAGGGAAAATAAGCCCAGAAATGTAACATAGTAATCAAATTGAATAAACACCAGCCACTCTGTAAGCTGACCTGGGTTATGCACATATCAAATAAGTGTGAACAGCAATAAAAATGTCCATAATGTAGATTGTAAATTCTCCCACAAACAGGTAAAAGCCAAAACACACATATAGATTTACATGATAAGAATCCTAGCAGATACATTTGTCTACTCAAAAATATAAATAATCAATAGACATTAATAATGAAGTTATTCATGCATTCCCTTATTACCGTGCATATTGTGTTTCAGTTATTTGTACTTTGTTGGATAAATAAGTATATAGTCATATTTTTCACAAAAGCTTTCAAAAAGATATAGACTTATTCTGAAAAACAAAAGCTGCTGTTTGGATGAACAAGTAAGTGGACTGGAAACACAGGCTATAGTCCTCGGCTGTGCGTGTTTGATACGTGTAGACAATTTATTATGCAATTTCTTTAGATCTAACAAAGTAATTGTCTGGCAAACCATGGCTTTAATGACTCGCTTTTCTGTTTCATATGAAAAGACTATAAGTATTTTAGGAAAATGCCTTAATAGATCAACATCAATAAGTTCTCTTCTGCATGTTACAAGTCTTTAGTTTGGGGAGATTTCGGGGTGTTGTTGTTGTTGTTGTTGTTGTTGTTGTTGTTTAGAGACCTATGGCTTCATGTAGTAAGCTTAGTTCTTCAGCAAAGTGCATGAGGCTCACAGTATGCTGTAACTTCAGAAATTATTTAAACTACCCTTGGGCCTTTACAGTACAAGTGCATCTCCTCTCAGCAGAGGCTGAAGGAGTGGGGGTACCCTTCAACCTCTAGGATAGCAGATAGAGTACATCAGAGGTAGAGGACATGGAAGTAGAGGACACCAGAAGCGGAAGTAGAGATACTGGCGAATACTTAGTTTTTGATTGGGTTATTGTGATAAGAACTTTGTGCTGTCCCCAAATTATTAGAGCATAAGATTATCAGATCACTTTAATCAAGCTTTGTTTGGAACTATTTGCCTGGCCCTGTAGTCCAATTCAAAGCCTGTTTGCCTACAGTGCATCCTGTGCACTCACAGAACAGGGACTTTGGTTGTAGGAATAGCTGCTGTTCTCTTTGAAATGTTTAGAGGGTACACACAACACACTGGAGATGCCTTGTATTAGTAGTGGCATCTTCTACCCATTAATATACTTTTTGGAAAGTGAGAAGGCATGGGTGTGTATTCTTAAATAGAATCAATGCAGTCATAGGAGATATATTTTTTACCTCACTAAAACTGTTACACAGTGATAAAATGACATTTTAACTAATGTCACTCACCAAAAATGGGTAAAATAAATCTTAAGTATTACAAAATTCATATATATAGTAATTTATGAGAAAACACACAAAGTGATAAAATATGGATATTTGTGTTATATGTACATATCCATATATTTTAATAAAATCCTTCTTACCAGAAGATTTATGTTACAACCAAGATCAGCTCACACTCACACACTCTAGAGGTTGATGTCTTGGGGCTGTTGGAATAGAGCAATATGGAGTGAAGGTGGCTAGTCGCCATCATGAGTCTGGAGATTTGGAAGCTAGATGAGGGGTTCCCATGCTAAAAGAGTTCCTGGGTTTCTATAGATCTCTGAACCGTACTAAATGATGAGCCTCTATAACCAAGTCCCATAACACCACGTGCTCTTCCAGTGTACAAAGCTGGAGGCATTCTTTCCTTCTAAGACCTGATCTATGATCTTGAGTACTTCAGTACATGACAAATACATTGAACATATGTGACGAATGATGGATGAGTGCTCTGAAGAATCTTTATGTGTCAGTGCAAACGAAATAAGCAAATGCAATTCTCCCATTCCAGCAGAGACAGGTTCACATCCCACGTGGCTCCAATTAGTCAGCTGGAACCTTGCAAACCACAAGAATTTCCAGGCCAGTCTGGGCTAGAGATGTGCAAGCAGAAAGAACTGAAAAGAACCCACGCAAGACTCTAAAGAAGAGGAAAGCTCTAAAAGTAGACTCCAAGAGAGCCACGTTCAAACTTTGTAAAAGAATGTTCCTCACCCTAGAGTCCAAAAGAAAACTTACATTTATTCATCAGAAAAATCCATTTACTTCCATTGGTTCTTGTTAGAGATTTGGTATAGGCTTCTCAAAGAAGTGAATGAGGGATGTGCACATAGACAGATACATACTCCCCATTACGGGATAAATTAAAAATATTAAAAAGCTAGTGTCACAGCAAGCATCACACACACACACACACACACACACACACACACACACAGAAAATAGCACAAGGTAAACCAACTAAATACCTGACACAGGTCAATGGTAATCTTTTCTTTCACCTTGACTGTGTTGTCTTTCACTACTCAAAACTTTGTCATGCCATTTCCCAGGAGAAAATAAAACATAAATAAGTTTATTCTGCTAGCATGATTCATCAATTTTTACTATTAATACTTTGGAGCATTCCTTTTTATCATTAATAGTTTAGAGCATTAATTTCAGCTTCCCACCAGTAAAGCAATGTATATGAAAATACTTCTTTTAACTTTCTTCCCATGTGAACTGTGAAATCTCAAATGTTCTGTGGGCAAGGAAGCCTCTTAAAAACCTCCATGTTCTTCAAGGACTTTGCAATAGCAGCACATGATCATGTCAGAACAACCAGCTGCCTGCCCTACACTTTCTTATCTTGATGTATGAGTGAGCAAGTCCCAACAGTGGGAAGTCAGAATACATCATTTATATGAGAGACAAAGGGGATGGAAAAGGAGAGGGAGAAAGGGTAAAGAGAGAAGACAGAGAGGCAAGGAGGCATCCAGTTTCACCTGACGGTTAGAAAAACCAAGGAAATTAACAGATAGAGTGAGATACAGTAAGATAAATGCCCTTACAGCTACAATTAAATCCCCATAGGGAATTTAATTCAGTCCTTAACATCACAAGCATATTCAATTCTGTAAGTGAACTCTATACGGCATCAACACAAAATGAAAATACTCAAATTCATATTTGTTATGTTGTATTAGCTATGGCTGAATGTTACTATGGAATTTTGATTTTTTTTTTAAAGCAACGCTTAGTTAGTGGATTGCCATTTTAAAAATATAATGAGATACTCAACAGAATTCCGTGTTAACTCAGTCTGCTAATACCTAAAATGTAGACAAACTTTCAGATAATGCTTCTACAGCATGCCATTATCAAATAGAGAATGTGAATAGCTTAAGTAAAGTTTTATAAGTAGGCCACTAGGAAACCAACAGTAGAGTAGGGGTGGAATAGAAATCTAAGAAAGATAGAATAAATGAAAAAAAGAAACCAGATTTTATGAAAATGGAAAGGGAGCGAGACAAGAATCTAAAATATACACAGGTCTCCTGTGATCCAATGTCTCAATGAAAGTGATAAATTCTATGATGTAACAATATTTGATTATTAGCCTCATGACTATCTCACTAAAAACTTAGATGATTACTTTCCATTAACTGTAAAAATTATTAGTGGCTATTCTGACAAAGAGAAACCCATCTTCATTTTTTAAGAATGAGTAGAGGAGGGAATAATGTCACAAATAAAAAGAAAAATTTGAGGGTGGAGAAGTTGATTAGAATAATTTGCAACTTCAGGTAATACATCTCTATGATAAAAAGTGTTGTCCTGGTTATGAGGGGAACAGTCCATACTTTTTAATGAGCATTCAGAATTTATCATGGCTACAATAAAACATTCTACTATATTTGAAAACTTTTGAAATATGTGAAGCGATTTTGGAAAATACATGATTCCTGTTAATACACTCATTATTTCCACATTCTTGATCTGCTATTCGTATATGACCTAGTTGTGGTCACTGCATGAATCCCTCTGGTCCCCAGGCTCCAGGTTAATTTCAGGAGAGAATGAATGTACTTTCCCCTCCCCTGAGGCCTAACCATTCAGCTTATTTTACTAGGAAAGTTCACAACTTTCCCTTAGGAGCTATTTGTTTTAGCCACTGCTTTTCAGTTCACCCCAATAGAGTAGTTAAAGGAAGGGAATGCTCTATGTGACCCTATATACAGGGAAACTGAGACAAGACCTGGAAGAGAAAAATGATGTGTAGAGAGTCACAAGTGGTACCTGGGAGAGTCAGAAGCCAGAAGACTCCTATCTCAACTGGGTCACTGGAATGAAGATGAACTGACAACAGAGAACATTTCATAGTCAGGAATGGACTCAGCATTCCACCATTAATAATACATATCCTAAATTTTTTAAAAGCTCAATTTCCTAAGACAAATATGAGCTATCAGTGTCATCAAGGAGTAAAGGAGTGATGGTTTTTAAACATCTAATAAACATATACAACATATAATGTTAAAGACCAAAGTAAAAAATAGTGATACTTTTGTTAAAGTAATCGGTCACCCTTGGAGTAGAATCATAAATTATTGCGGCCCAAGGAGAAGCAGATGTATCCACTGAGTAATTGTTGAGCTCAAGGCAAAAAGAGATCAAAGGAGAACTAAGACAGGATGCCCTAGCTGTGCCTGGTGTGATTGTGGTTGTGGGTGTGGTTGTGGTTGTTGTTGTTTTGAGCTTGCTGTTGTCGTCTTGTTTAACAGCCATTCAGAGCGCACTCTCTAAGAAAGTATCTGTTCTACACAGCACATCCTTGCATAAGGATCATTCAAATTCTTTGAGGTAGGTGCTGTAGTAATCCTCTTCCTGGGGGAGTTTAATGCTAAAGTTATATAATGCAAAGTGCCAGGGCCAAGGCTCAAACTGGGCACTCCTCCCCAGAACTCTTCTCAGAACCTAGCACTGAACTATGTCTTAGCATCTCTATAGACCTAAGGGTTGCCTAAAATCTCAGTGTTTACTGAGTGATTGAAGCATTCTTGAAGGTCTCATTCTCTGTGTGTTATAGGCAAGTTTCAGAAAATTACAGTTTTCTTAATTGTAAGACAAAAAAATCAATAGAGTAAAGAACTTGGCGAATGCCACACTGGTCAGATGCCCTAACCAATCTCTTTAACTGTAAAATGTTACATACCCTATTTTTTCTGATAAACTTGAAAACTCACTTTTAAAAATCTATTAGGTAACTATTTTGTATATAATACAGAGATATGAACTATGGGAGGTTTTTCCAAATTGCAATGCTCTTTTTTGAAGATTGTAGTTTAGTTGTTAATAGTAAAATAGATTTCCCTAACTAAGGGACTAACAGATAAGTAATAGCAAAAATACACAAGTAATAAGAACTAAGAAGCTAAGGACTTACTTTAACTCAGCAACCGAAGTTTCTTCAACATATATTAATTATTAATTTAAGCTATCCACTTACTGTGTCTCACTTCCCTATATGTTTCCTCCATTAGAATATTAGCTCTTTGAGAATGAGAATCAACCTTATTCATTATTCTATACTCAATACTTGGTATGTTATTTGATATATAATAAATCCCTAATATGTACTTAATGAATGAAAGATAAAAAGAATAAACAATGAATGTTTATGGGAGGCAGTGTCCAGTGTAGGCGACTGGCTAACCTCTCAAATCAAGTAGAATCTCAAGTCTACCTTTGAAAACAGAAGATTCTGAAGTTTGTATCTGCTTTTCCCATCTTAGATTATCATTATTAAAATGATAATGGTATCTGTCCTTATCAGCTGACGACTTGGAACAGCACTGGTCTACTTAGCTGAGGGTTATATGGATAAATAATCCAGGCCACCATATGGCTGCTGTCTTTTTGCCCTGGCTCTTTTGTGTATTTGAGTTCAGTTACGAGGTGGAGAATGTCTGGCCCATGTGGGGTCTCACCTTCCAACCAAACTAGCCTGGAATCTTTCCACGCAGCAGCTTTTAGAGCTAAAATGTTGAACTGGGGACAGTTACAAGCATATAATATCCATTAAGACTTAGATTCAGAATTAGCACAAAGTCACTTCTGGCACGTTCTATTGTTCTAAGAAAATAGCTATTACAGCTCACATTCAAGGAGTTGGAAATAGATCCAGTCCAAATGGAGGCAGGGAAGCTCTTGCAGTCTACCAAACTCAGGATTAGTAAAGAAGATTAAGAAAGCAAAACATCTGAAGGATTTATAAGTGGCCACCACATAGATCACAAACTCAGTGAGCAATACTGAGTATTACTGCTTGAAGCTGACTTCAAAAAAGAGTTACTTGAGAGTTCCATTTGTAGGGCTCAAACCGTCTTCCAAGAGCAAAACATAACCATAAGTGTTTTATGCATGAGTCTAGAACATCCAAAGAGCAGCTACCAGTGATCAGTGTCCCCAGAGGAACTAGATCTGCACACATACCTGGAACCTAGAACGTCTAGAGCCAAGTCCAAGTCCTTGGAGCAGCAGTAAACCTTTGGGTTTGGATGAAATTCTAGCCAACTGCACCATTGCTTTTACTACTATCTCAAGAGCTCATTGCTCTCCAATAAACCACATGTTGCTGATGGCTTTGGGATATCTCAGACCTTTTAACGGAGATCTAAATCTTAAAATTCTAGAAAGTTATGAGTTTGTGTCTGGTTTCTCCGTTCTCTAGTATTGAGGGAGTTGTCTGGCCCTTTCTTTAACGGAACTTTATTCCATCTGTAACATGGAATCATCACTTCCCTGTGTTTGCATGTATTCTACATGGCAGCAATCCCAAGGGTCAGATCTTGGGAACCAGTACTCATTACTGAAAGAAACACAGAGGAGGCCAAGCTCTGATGTTTATACAATTTGGTGATCACTCAGAAATCTGAATTAGAAAAGTTACTATGCAGGAAAATAATTTCAGCAAAACAGTCCCTCATGCTAGGCACCCAAGCAAGTTTAGAATTGCTTTACAGATATTCCTAGTCTGTCAATCCAACAAGGATGGCTGTGCAAAACTGTAGCCCCCATAAGCCTGGATCTCGGTCACCTAAAAGGCTGGCAAGTTCACTCAGAGCTGAAGGCTGCTCCCTTAGACAGTCAATGTGGTTATTTCAGGGTCTTCCCACTAAACAGCTCAATGCAGATTAGCTGATGAATACTTTTGATAATTCTGCCAAAGTATAAAGACTGCTTAGATTAGATGACTACTTGATTGTTGTTATGGTTGTTGTTTTTTCAAAGACAGCCCTCTTCTGCCATGTGAAATCTATCCTGCTGAGTGCTCTTGAAGAGCCACATCCTCCCTACCATTTTAAAAACAACAGTGGCAGAGTTGCAAGCCAATGATAGTGCTCAGCAGGATAGATCAAACACACAGATGCAATTTCTGTATGTTGAACAGTGAAGTGGGATAAAATTCAAATGCTTACAATCGCTTAGTAGCTGCCATCTGATTGCAGCAAATTGAATCTTTCATAACAGGATTTATTATAAATAGTGCCATTGCATTTGAGAGTCCAGCAAGCGTTGCAATAAAAGTCTGTGCAAGATACTAGAGTTATGAGGTTCACGAGGTACACGTGGTCATTTACGTACTGATTACAAGGGGATTTTTTTTTGTTGGTTGGTTGGTTGGTTGGTTTTAGTATTGGTTGCTTACAGAATGAACACCCATAGTTGTCATTATTTTCCCTCTGAAAGCCCAAACATTAATAATTTACTAACTTTAAGATGCAGAAGACAGTGTGCCAAGTCCTTCATCTCAAGACCTGCTTCACCATAAGAAGTTCCCACTTCTCCTTGCTCTCTCTTCCAGCTAGATGTTAGATAACAAAATCACAGATAGATAAAAACTCTTAAAATGTGCCTTTTGTACTGTTGGGAAGCCCGTCGAAGCATGGCAACTCCAATATTCATGATTAGTGACTTATCTATATTAGTAGCAAAAAGAAAAAAGACTTTAAAAAAATTCAAAACAGAATCGAATCCCTCCAAAGTCTGCTTTGATTCCTTTGTGATCCAACAAGAGGCCTGTGATTTAAATGACCTTTTCATGTTTCAATGTTGGGTTGAGTTCCAAGTATGAGCAACAAGAAATTTAAGTGGAGCACGCACTTTGCATGCATGAGAATTTGGTTAATACTCCACATGCTTGGTACCTTTCACTCTTAATGACATTGAACCCCCAAAAGGCAGTGTGTTAGTGTGTTGCAATCATGAAGTCTTCCTTTGCCAGACCCCCATAAGGGATGTTCCAAAAATGAAAAGGATTTTAGAAGTATGACCAGATAACTTCATCTGTTTTCTTTCTTTTCTTGGTCTCAAAGAGCAACAACAACAGATAAATGCCAGCTGTGTCTTGTTATGTGTTCAGTTTTGCTGGTAAGCGTGAGGAGAGAATGCAAGACCTCAACTGGACCACATTAAAGTAGGGCAAGAACCCGTAGAGCAAAGAGCCTTGCAAGGGCTTTGCTTTCACTCCCCTTCAGTAAGCATCTCACATGCATGTGAATGTTATCATTCTAGCTGGGAAATTCCCCATTTCTAAGCCTTGAAAATTTCAGCTTTCACCCCCCCCTCCACTTAAGCAGGTGTCTTTCCATCTCTCACGAATTAAAGAAAAGGGGGGTTGTAAGAAGACAACCCTTGGGTGATTTTTAATACGTTTACTAACCAGAGCACATTCAAGTGAATCATATTCTATATTTATTGACAAACAAGACTCAATTTAATTCATGTCTAGCATTGTTTTATAATCATTTTATTCAAGGACATATTTTTCTGCTTCTGCCCCACCCCCTAGTGAGGGGTGTGAGAGAGACTGAGGGGGTGGTTCTTAGACACCTCCAACTCCCATTGACAGCCTAAATGAGGGTGCCACACATCAGGAGATAAGTCTGAAGAACATGTCCTTTACCAAAAGGCACATGTCTTTCTGGTCCTAGAAATGCACATGTCTTCCTGGTCCTAGAAATGCAGATGTCATCTTTCTTTAAGGACCTAGAACCAGGCTGAGGTCCATTCTGAATGCTAAGCAGGGTCAACAGTGTGAATCCTATGGGAGGGCCCCTATTTATCAAGTGAACTCCCCAAGTTGAGAGGTTATATTTGTGAAATTGCAGCTGAGTCCCCTAACAGTTAATCCTAGCTCCTGCAAACTAAAAACTCTTAATTGAAATACAAATCTGACAATATGATGTTTTAATAAAAAAACGTGCTTTCTGTACTCTTATGTGTCAAAGACTGACAGAGAACTTCAAAAGAGGTTGTTTAACCAGACAAAAATAATAAGAGAAAAAATATGTTTTCCAACAAAACCATAAAGCTTGAATAGTACAGAGAGAGAGAGAGAGAGAGAGAGAGAGAGAGAGAGAGAGAGAGAAGCAAGGAACGTCCTCTGTTTCACCAAGTCTGTTTCCCCCACCCCTGATGCGTCCTCAGCCTCCTAGACAGGGACTTGTATCTTCTAAGTCAGCCCCACACCCTAGATACCAAGACAGGCTGAAGCGGCCTCCTAGCACACTTTGAGATCAGACAGCTTCTGCATTTGAGAGTATGAGGGGGTTGGGGGTGGGAGGGAAAACCCAGCATACCGATGTTGTGGAAGCTGCAAACAACAGCATATACACAGACACAAAAAAAGTTTGCATATTGCACAGAGCGCTTGAAGATCATAAATCTATGCATGAGAAAGATGTAGTGGAAATTTTGGGGGGGATTAGAGTTTATTTTTGTCATCTCTGTGAGACAGCTACTCATTCATCCAGATCACAGCTAAGAAAAAAGCTGGTCACAGAAATTAGCAGTTTCAGCTCAGCAGCGAAGTCGCCAGCCTGTGAAGGCAGAGAGAAATTGACTAATTAGCAATGCGCACTAAAACTTGACGGTTCTTTATAGAGAGAAGAGAAGAGAGAGGGAGAGAGAGGGAGAGGGAGGGAGGGGGGCTCGCTTTTTCCCCTTCTTTCTTCCAAAGATGTTTGAAATCGCAGTCATTTACGCTCGACAATTTTTACAATAGCCTTGAGCCATAATTTTGCGAGTCTCTCCAGCATCCATCCCCCTGTATGGTCTCTCTCTACTGGCCAAGCACGACCATTTCTCTCCCCAACCGTGGATTTCCTATTACTCTCGTTACGACTCACTGAGCCCCAGGCCCAAGGATAATGATGTGTTGTTTCTTGGTAGCATAATTTGTCACACGTACATTTTTTCTTCTTCTTCTCTTGCAGAAAGCTCTGCTCCCTCTCTCTCTCCCTCTCTCTCTCCCTCTCTCTCCTCTCTCTTTCTCTCTTTTCTCCCTCTCCTATATTTTCTTGCTGTTGCTAATTCATGGTGATCAAATGATGTACGACAAAATAAATTGTACAGAGTGACTGCCTGGAGTTGGGAGCCAGAAGGTGTGTTCCCCTCCCAAGGAGAGAGCAAACCTTTAAAAAGGAAGGACAATTGATTTTGGGGGGAGCTTAAGTGAGCCCTGACTTTGCAGCTGGCTGACAGCAGGTAAGTTTCTGGCCTTGGGTTTGCCTTGCCTGTATTTTCCTTGTCTTTTGGGGTTGTTGTGGGTGCGGGGGGGGGGGATAGTTATGGGGGGGCGTGTGACAAATGCTTATGAAGAATAAAACTCCCATTGCAAGAAATAAGCAGATGGGAGGTGGAAGCAAGGGGGGGGAGAGAACAAGAAGGAAAGACTAGGAAAAGATGGGGTGGGGAGGCTAGACAACGAAGCTGGGAGAGCTAGAGAGAGGTATGACCGGGGCCACTTCCAGTGAGGACTCAAATGTTTCCCGGCAAGCCCGAGCTTTGGGGGAGGGGGGTTGTTGCTCGGGGAGGGAGGTGAGGGTCCACCTGGAACAGGATGGGAAAGTGAGTGGAGAGGAGCCCAGTCTGGTAGGAATGAGAAGCCGGCGATCCAGAAGCAGCGCCGGGCAAGGCAGAGTGAGCCGCAGCGGAAGGGGCAGGTCCGGCGGGTCCCTCGGAGCCGGGCGGCGGCAGCGGTGGTCCCGGCGGGCGCGCGGGCGGGACGCTGGCAAGAGGGCCCCTTCCTGTTCAGCCCTGAAAGGTGCAATTACAGATTAAGGACTCGGTGTGTGGATTTCACCTGGCCTCCCCCTCCCGGGCCTCCTACCACCTAGAAGCGGGAGGCTCAGACTTTTTACAGAAGTACTTCCAGGGCTGGGGGAGTAGGGGGTGCTCGAGTGGGGGACCTCTGGAAGCTGAACCCCGGGGATCGAAGGGATGCTTATCAGCCCAAGATCCTTCTGGGTGTGGAGCAGAGACCCCTCCGCACTGGACCGCGCGCCCCCACCCCCCACCTCATTCCCGGGCCGCCACCCCTCCCCCAACACCTGCCTTCTAACTTGAACTTCTCTTAGTTCCTCCTGTTAAAGCGACTGCTCCCAGTGCTCGAGAGGGAGGGAGACCAGTCCACACCAATCCCTCCTGGCCTCTAGTCTCCCGGCTCTAAATCCAGCCTAGCACCCCAACTTGCCCCCAGTCGTCCTCGGGGCCGCCCTGCACTGGAAGGGGAACTAGATGACTGAACTTCCGTGCTCTGATGTTGCAAAGGTGCAGGGAGAAGGGGGCCCGAGGTGGGGTGAGTAGTCTGGGTGGAAGGAGTCTCTGGCTAGGTTTAAAGGCGTCTCTGGAAAATTAGCAAAACGGGGTGGCGGCGGGGAAGCCAACAGTTTGCGAAGCGGGGAAGCGGGCAGGGCCGGGGTGAGGGAAATGAGCTAGAATTGATAAGGACAGCTCCCGCCTCTGCCGAGTCCACTGAGCGGGTCCCCACCGCGCTCCGCTGCACTTCCCCGGGAGAAGAAAGGGCTTTATCTCCTCCCTCAGACTGTGAGCCTAGGACTTTTTTCGGGGCAGCGCGGATAATCGAAGGTGTCCCCAGCTTTTAGAGAGCTAATAATCGCCCACCCGCACGCCTGCTCCCCCCCTTTTCCCACCCCACCCCCAAACTGGGCCAACTAAGAAAAAGCAAAGCTTCCAGCACCAGTTGACCTGGAACCGCCGCCGTCGGTCGCCTCTGAGCTCTCGGGGCACCCCCTGACTCCCCACTCCCGGCCTTTCCGTTCATCCAGCCGGGCATGGACTCGAGCCCACGAGGTGTCACGGCCTCAGCCTCCACTTTTGCCGCCGCTGCTGTCACCGCTGTCGCTGCCAAAAGAGAAGCCTGGGTGCTTTTAGGAAAGTGAGGGGCGAAGTGTGTAAGAGGTAGCAAGGAGCAGAACCGGCGTCCCGACCCCAGAGGAGGACCCTTCTGGAGGCGCTCAGGACCAGGCGCCTTCACACCTCCCTCTTAGGTTCGGATCCTAAGCGCACAGGGAAAGAGCCAAGCCGGGCCTGATTGTTGTTCCTCTCTCCCCTCCACACCCTTCCCCACCCCGGCCACACCCCACCCCCCCTACACCTCCCTGCTCCCCCTCCCATCCCCCACCCCTGTCTGCCAGGTTGGAGGAGGGTTTAAAGCCAGGTGCGCAGAGTCAGCTCGCCATGTCCAGATCCGGGGACAGGACCTCCACCTTCGACCCCAGCCACAGTGACAACCTGCTGCACGGTCTCAACCTGCTGTGGAGGAAGCAGCTATTTTGCGACGTGACCCTGACAGCCCAAGGCCAACAGTTCCACTGCCACAAGGCAGTGCTGGCCTCCTGCTCGCAGTACTTCCGATCACTCTTCTCCAGCCACCCCCCTCTCGGGGGAGGGGTCGGCGGCCAAGACGGCCTGGGGGCCCCCAAGGACCAGCAGCAGCAGCAGCAGCAGGCTCAGCAGCAGGCTCCACAGCAGCAGCCGCCGCCGCCACAGGAGGAGCCCGGGACTCCTTCCTCCTCCCCCGACGACAAGCTGCTGACCAGTCCCAGAGCCATCAACAACCTAGTGCTGCAGGGTTGCTCGTCCATCGGGCTGCGCCTAGTGCTTGAATACCTCTACACGGCCAACGTGACCCTCTCCCTGGACACCGTGGAGGAAGTGCTGTCGGTCAGCAAAATCCTGCACATTCCTCAGGTCACCAAGCTCTGCGTTCAGTTCCTCAACGATCAGATCTCGGTGCAGAACTACAAGCAGGTGTGCAAGATCGCCGCACTGCACGGCCTGGAGGAGACCAAGAAGCTGGCCAACAAGTACCTGGTGGAGGATGTGCTGTTGCTTAACTTCGAGGAGATGCGTGCCCTGCTGGACTCGCTGCCGCCCCCCGTGGAGTCAGAGCTGGCACTTTTCCAGATGTCCGTGCTGTGGCTGGAGCACGACCGTGAGACCCGCATGCAGTATGCGCCCGACCTCATGAAGCGCCTCCGCTTTGCGCTCATTCCCGCCCCGGAGCTGGTAGAGCGGGTCCAGTCGGTGGATTTCATGCGCACCGACCCGGTCTGCCAGAAGCTGCTGCTGGACGCCATGAACTACCACCTGATGCCCTTCAGGCAGCACTGCAGGCAGAGCCTGGCCAGCAGGTAGGAGACAACAAAGAGGAAGGCGGGGTGGGGTGGGGTGGGGGGGAGTTGGAGAGGCCGGAGGGAGGGGAGGGGGCAGGGAGGAGGGGAGAACTGGGCGGGCTGGGCGGGAGGCTCCTGCACGTGAAAAAAACACTACAGCTGGTGTGGGGAAAGTTGATTTTAAGAGTGTCAGAAGGGGCAACAGGGACCTGGCCTAACAGCATCCCTGGAGCGCTTGAATGCCCAGGTTCCCAAATCTTCAGAGCAAGGAACGTTGAAGATTTCAGACTCAGGTTGAAACTGAACGGATAGGTGGGGCCCAGAGGCCTATGCAGTTTAGAAGGACAGCTCTGGGCACCTTGGTCAGTCACATCTCGTTCTGCCCGCCCCTTAAAGTGGAACCTGTTCAAGGAGATGGAGCCAGCCTGTGGTGCAGACCTTTCTCGTGCCTGCTTTGAGCCAGGAGGAACTCTCTCTCGGTGTCAGTAGAAGAGAACTTCACACTCTTTCTGTCAGTGCACTCAAGTTTTTAATTGTTTGGTTGGTTTTTGTGCTGTGACTGAGGTCTGCTCTCTTTCTAGATTGGAACTCCCAAGAGGAGTTGTCTGCTCCTATTGTTAGTTGTAAGGATGGGCATCCTGTGGAACAAGCGAACTTTTCTCCCTTGCATAAAACACTTTTTTTCCCTCTTCAGAGGAGAGCAAAGCTAACCATTTCAGGGTGGTGGGGTGAATCTTGCCTGCTAACTTCTGGCCCCAGGAAGTCTTGGGCATTGGCAGCTGGGAGTTGAGAAGGACAGGAAAGAGAGTCGTGGTTCTGTGTGTCTAGCAGGAGTCACAGAGAAGTTGGGAGAACTGTTGATGCTGTCTGCCATTGCCACTTAGGAAGTACCTGTTTGTGTTGCAAACAGTATTTCCTGTCCAAAGGGAGAGAGAATCAGGCTTGTGTAAAGTGCCACAGAGAGGAGAAGACTGCAGAAACTGACAATCCTGTTTGCTTGGCTCTAATTTTAAACCCTTTCTAAATGAGCCCTAGCAAAGGGCTCCTTCTGTGTTTGGAGAAGGGGTTTGGTATCCCCCTCCTTTTCATGATAAAGCATCCTGGTTCCAGATGCCAGGCCATGAGGCCAGCCTAAACCTCCAAGTGTTACATGACAAAAGGATATGACTTGAAAATCCACCAAGGCAAAGTCCCATACAGAATGATGCCTAAGGCGTGGAGACTACTCCGGGCAACCTCAGAGAGTAGATGCTTATGTGCATGTGTGTGTGTGTGTGTGTGTGTGTGTGTGTGTGTGTGTGTGTGTGTGCGTGTGTGTTTCCTCACACTATCTCTACCAGTCTGAGGTAATAGAAATTTAAAGGCATTTAACATTATCTGCAATTGTTTGGCAAGGCTGATGTTGAGTCTAAGTCAGCAGGAGGGATGAGCAATCTTGAACTTGTAACCAACCGATCCTGTGGACTGACTTTTCTGAAAAGCTGTGGGAGATGAGTTTGTGTGTTATGGAGTCAAGAGATGTCTGTACCAGAAAGAGTAATACAAAGGCCCTTGTATATCTACAGTGAGCACAAGATTCCATGTCAGAACAAAATAGGAAATGTGTTATCTTATGTGTTTTTTCACACGTCTAAAGATCAAAATGACAAGCTCACTGTGATGGGCAGATATTGCCATGCCTAAAGGGATTGGTTAGTAATCATTCACCATATTACATTTTATCATTGCTGTTAACCTATAACTATTCATCTAGTGCATATCCTATACACTCAAGAATTCAGACTATATAGTTAGACTCTTGAGACTATCTTTTACGTTTATATATATATATATAACTTAGTTATATATATAACTTATATATATATGTATATGTATATACATATATATATATATGTATATGTATATACATATATATATATATATATATATATAACTTAGGATAAATTCAGAAACACAAAGGAGATAATCAATTTTAAGATTGAACTTGTTGCCCTATGAATAATTTTGGCAGACAAGCTTTGTAAATTGGATCTAGTAAATAATTTTTGGCATGTTCTGTGCACTGTTGTATGCAGGTATGTCCTAAGATTCAATGTCAGGAGAGTTCACTTTCAAAATGCAAAGTGTTAGTCAAAAATCCTACCTTAGTCTGGAATCACCACACCAGCTGGGGCCTTCTGGCTCTGTCCTGGTGGGTGGCTAAGATACCAGGCTGCCTGGCTCCGTGACAATACCTCCCAGCTTCACTGGGCCACATCATTTGAAGGGTATGTAGTGGTGTCTGACCACTGAATGCTTACAAGTGTCATGGATGCTGCAGGGATCTGATACTTCTGCAGTAGGAGAAAATGGTATTTTTTCCTTTAGAAGAGGAAGAGATAGAAAAGAAAATAGTTCTGCAAACCTATTGCCAATCTCAGGAATTTAATTTCTACTTCATTTCATTATTAGAAACTGTAGCATTTTCAATTTTAGGGAACAGTCATATTATTCTAATTTTATATCACAGAAGAATGCAAAATTTTAACTTGAGTGTAGACAAAAATATGCTGTTAAAACCCTTTAGTATTAAATGAGCTCCGAGTTATAGCCAGTGTGGTAGAAAACGGTTCTCTCAGCCTTGTGTGGAGATCAACAAGAGGTTAGCTGTGTCACTGTATTGTTGTGGAGATTATGTCACTTTTATGAAAGACAACCGAACAGAAGGGCATTCTATTTCTGACTTTTCCTTTACCTGTAATTTTTCAGAGCCCAAATATGAATACATGCCTCAAATCCAGAGAGGGGAAGGGGGGAACTAAGACTGACTGGTTGGTCATAATGAATAGGAAATGCAACCAAATAGAGTAGGTGAAAGAATTCATGCGTTTAAGAACAAATATTGTGTTTACAGAAAATAAAGATTTTAATGTAATATTTTAAAATATTACATGAAAGATGAATACATAATTCTGAATTTGTATCATCTGGAAAAATAAGCAGCCGAGGAAGTCTCTAGGGATGCCGTGGAATCGACTTTATATTTTTTTCTAGTTACTCGGTTTTTCTGATTATGTCATTTGAACTCATCAGGTTCATATTCTGTTTTAATAAAGTAAGCATTAGTTCAATGAATGAAATAAGATATTTGCTGCCCCATCTTCAAATAATTAGTAATTTAAAAATGACAAGACTTGACAAAGGATGTGATATTTTAGACAAGAGGAATAAGTTCTAGTGGTTTGTTGCATGGGATAGTGAGTATAGGTAATAATAACAGATTGCTAAATTAGATTAGAGACCTTAACATTATCATTGAAAACGATAGGCAGGAAGATGATAAATAGACGAGGTAGCTTACCTTAATCTTTACATATTATAAACATATATCAAAATATCACATTATACCACAAAATATACATCCTTTATCAGGGTTTTTTTTTTTTTGAAAGAGTGTTTGAACATATATACATAAAACATTTTGAAGTCAGATTTCTTGACTATTTTCTTTAGGTTTATTGTAAGATGAGAACATTTATGTCCATTTGAAGAAAAGTATGAATTAAGCACTGGGAAAAGTTCCTTGGAAAGTCACTCCCAAAGTCCTCTAAAGTATGAATGTTTCATGTAACACAGTTAGCACTGAAGAATAGCTAGCTGAAGATGCATGAACTAGTAGAGAACAAACTTAGCCATTTGTCCACTTACAATACTGAAGGCCTCAGTCTAAATTACCTAAAATAACCAAAAGTTTTTTTTTTTTCTCTTTGTAGTTTTTGAATTGTATTTCATGGTGTAGTAATGATATCAGACTGGACTGGAGTAGTTAACTTTTGCCTCTATTGTCATTGCAGCGTCAACAATCTAAGCTAAATAGATGTTGTGCTACTGATGTTTGAACTAACTACGATTATGAAGCAAGAAAGATGTGTCATTCATGTATTGATCAGGGCATAGTTACTGCTGACATTTAAAAAAAAACATGTGTGGAAAACATTCATGAAAATAATGAGGTAGCTAGTATCCTGTCCGTTCTAGAGCCGCATACTGAAGTGTATCTCCAAGCAGTTATATTATAGAAAAGACAGAAAGCGACTACACGAAGCTTTTACTTTCTACCTAACTGCCTGTTTAAAGATTATGCATGTTAATGCTAAAATCTATTTACACATTTAGAGTCCTAAGTATTTAATTCCAGCATGTCTTGCAGTGCTAACAAGCAATGGCACTTGCTAACACAAAAGTGCAGTTCCTGACCTTGATGCCTACCAGCTGTACTGCAGGACAGTGGCTTTTACTGACTCTCTTCTAAGAACTGAGACAGCCTGTGCACAGCACAGCAATCTGCATTCTGTAAATTGTTGCTTCCCTTTATGCCAATTTGATACCCTCAGATTAGAAGTTGTTAGGTAGTTAGATCTTGTATCAGAAGTTACTCAACCATTTAGAATACAATTTGTTTATTATCTGAAACAAGGCCATTGATTACAAAATCATATCACAAATCTGGGAGGCCAAGAGCTCTCCTAGAATTCACAGACAATTAGAGTACATACTGATGCATTCTCTATACATAGATGACTTACTGACAAAAAAAGGACATTTTCAATTTTTTTTTTCATTCTTGGATTTCTTCTGATATATAAGCATATTGAGATGCAATCATTTACTTGGCTAATTTGTCAAGTATCTGAAATTTCCTAACAGAAGAACATGGTTAAAATTGTGTTGCCTTAGTGAGGTGTGGTAGCTTGTGCCTGTAATCACAAACACTTAGGAGGCAGAGGAAAGGGGTGGTGAATTTAAAGCCAATCTGATTTACACGCCAAGACCTCATCTATAAAGAAAGAAGGAAGGAAAGAAAGAAAACTATTTATACCAAGTGCTGTTGTAAACACTTCACAAACATTAATTTTATATTCTCATCATTAGCAGGATCTTGTAGATGACGTAGTTGATGCACAGAGATGTCTAGCCTGGTGCCTAGGCTTGCACAGTGAGGTCAAGCAGTGTGGTACTCGAGTCTGTCCTCTTTGATACACTAGGTACTTCTTATTGTGATCGCCTCCACCCTAGGCTGCTATTCTGTGACTGACCTTGGCTCCCTTGTAGACTTAAAGCCCCTTTTGGAAAAGCATAAACATCAATGTATCTGACTTTAAAAGTTCTTAGGGAGGGTTGGGAGGCAGCTTGCAGCACAAACATGAATATCTGAGTTTGACCCCCAGCACCCAATCAAAGCTGAATGTGGTCCTGAGTGCTGGTAACGTCAACATCAGAAAGCCAAAGACAATGTGATCCCAGCCAAGCTAGCGGAACCAGTGAACTCAGATCTTGTCTTTAAAAAGTAAAGGACAACTGAGGAAAACATTGGCATTGACCTCTGACCCTTACTCACATGTGTGAGCATATGCATACATGTTGGCACAAACATACAAATATATAAACATGCACACACGAATGTACACGTGCGTGCGCGCGCGCGCGCACACACACACACACACACACACACACACACACACACACACACGCATTCACTCACTCAAAGAGAAGTGTTGTTCCTATAGTCAACAACTCTTTTTGTCTAAAAAGCCAAAGAATAATGTTTGGCTATTGGGTCCCAAGTTCTCCACTGCAATAATCCTTCTCTCATAGTACAACAGAGTAGACAGTGTACCCATGACTAAGCACACATATGCTCTAGTAAAGCTGCCTTTGCAGATAGTGAACCTCCAGGTAATTCTCAAGTCAGTATTTTCGACCATTTGAAAACACCCAAACCATTCTCAGTTTTGGAGCTGTGCGTGTAAAACTAGGAAGTTTGTCAACCTTTGTTCTAGGCACTAAGGTTGTATCAATGAACAAAACAGACAAAAACTAACCAGACATGGCAACATACTCCCATGATCCTAGCCTTTCAGAGCTGAAGCAGAAGGATTTCTACAAGTTTTAGACCAGTCTGAGAGTGGAGTTCTAGGCTAACCACAACTGCACAGTTCGATCCTGTCTTATTAAACAAAAGGAAACCAGAAAACCAAATGACCTTATTCTAATGGAAAGATGTCCATTAGTCCTCTGGCTTCCATTTAGAAGTTTCATGACTAATTCTACCATGTAAGGTTAGAATTTCATGTTTCCATGGTAAGACTTAAGAACTTATTAGCAATCATAGACAACTATAATATGATCAATCCAAAAAAATAAATGAGTAAATGTGATTCTCAACTCTTTCAAGCACATGAGATCCAGAACATGCAAATAATGAACTCTTTCTCCTTCCCTCCTGCTCTCTCTCTCTGTCAGTCTGTCTATGTCTCTGGATTCTTGTCTCTGTCTGTATCTGTGTGTGTGTGTGTGTGTGTGTCTGTCTGTCTGTCTGTCTGTCTGTCTGTCTGTCTCTCCTCCCCGCCCACATGTTGTTTATTAGTATAGTAACTACCACTAATTGAACATCTCTAGGAGATTCATATATTACTTCTGTTGTTCATATTTAGAGAACTCTTTCAATCTTTGAGAGACTGGGAAACTGAAGCATGATTTGTGAATCATTTGAGCAGTATTTATTTTGAATATTCAGTGTGGGGAGAATATCCAGTCCTGGTGAAAGCATACAATATAGACAAGGCTAAAATCAAATGCTAATCTATACCTTCTGCACATTTGCTTCACCACAGTACAACAGTGACTGAAGTTTGCAACCTTTTAACCCTTATAACCATCCAGTCAAGAGAAAAAAACAAGAAGATAACACTAGCAAGCCAGAATTCCAGCCTACTGGTCTACCAAATTTTAGCTATTAGTCCTGAGAGTATGGAGCTTGCAGAATGCTGAGAAAGTAAAAGCAAATACACTTTAAACACATATGAGAATGTTCAGTCTAACTATGAAAAATAATTACAAAAATACAACAAAACTACACAACTCAAGTTTGAACCAAAAATCACTTTCTCAGAACTGTTTTGGTCTAGAGCATTAGGGTGTCAGCTGTGTGTACAGGAGGTACATAAGCCACAACTATAAATATGCTCACATACTTTAATAATGTAAAACAAGTTGCCCTCTTTGGAAATACCATTGTTAATATTTTGTTTCAAGAAAATGATTTTATTAATTGTGTTTGGCCCAACTGTTTATGCCGTCTGTCATCCTAGAATTTCAGGAAACACATTTATTTCCTACATCCTTCACATTGACTTCCAAGATACTTCATGAGACTTACATTACTAGTGATAATATCTTAATAAAAAAGAAAGCAGTCACATTTTCATATAAAATAAGTAGGGGGAAGACCGGTTGGTTTCACTACATATGATATACAGAATATGGAGGCTTTTGCTATAAATATCAGAGGGTTTTATCTGTTCACAAATAATATGAATGGAAATGAGTTAGAACAGTTTGTAGTGTTGGGAGGAAAATGATAGACATGGTAGAAAGCTGATGGTAGAGGGAGAGGGAGAGAAATCATAGGAAAAGGCAAAAGGAATAAGAAATAGCAAGAAAAATACAGGGAAGCAGAGAAATTATTAAGCAACAAATGATATAAACAAGGAAAAAATGAGAGCCCTACTACAGGAAGATGGGTGAGGAAACTGTCGAGATAAAGGTTTGGTGTTGGTCAGGTAAATACAGCTCAAGAAGCGCTTGGGACCCCATACGCTCACTTTACATACCTCAAAGTTAACAACAGAATCCATTGCAAAGCAAAGAGCTGTTACTCCTTAGAACAGCAACAACAAAAATATAGTGTTTACAAAGAAGTTCACCATGCTGTCTTAAGCCCTATGATTTGATTCAGTTCAGTAATTAGAGTTGTCTACTAGGTGTTATGTCATAAGAAGACTAAGTGGCTAAGATGCCATTAAACTAAAAGCAAACCTTTATCCTTGTGTTTCGTAATGCAGTAATTTCAGAAGTGTCAGAGATCAAAGGTGACAGACTGCTTCGTCGAATATTGAAGATAGAAATATAACTGTATTCTATGCAAAACTGACTCAATTCCCAGCATTCTTTGAACTGAAAAGCAAAGTAACATTCACTACCTTGGGAGGCTTCCCTAAACATACATGCCTGAGTAGATCACACCCACAAAATAAATTTTGGCTGAGACACTGCAGTCTGTCACTAACAAAAGGCTGTGCTGTGGAATAGCTCCACATTTGCAGTGGACACACGCAGGGACCCAACTCCAGGCTGAGCTCTGAGACACAGAAGTGGAAAAGAAGGACACATTTCTGAATTTTTGTAGTTTACAGTGAAAAAAAAATAAGAGAAGGAGGTTAGGGGAAGGGAGGGGAGGGAGGGTCAAAGGTTAGTCAAACTAGTCCTAAATTAGCACATACCAAACACCTTCTTATGAGAATATCATGGAATAGAGGATCATGACCCTATCTGGCTTTCCTAATAGACAAGGTTGAAAATGAGCCTTGAATAATGAGCTATCCAAGGTAACAAGGTAACAGGTCTGGTGAAAGCCAGGCTATGCAACTGGTTAAGGACAAGGCAAGGCCACATGTGCAAAGCCTCCAGACAGAAAAGAGGTAGGCACCTTCTAGGAACCAAAAAAGAATTCTCATCTAGAGGCTGTAATAGAGATTGTCTCATCACAGAAAAAGATGTGGCCCCTGAGTAGGAGCTGCCACCACAGAGGCGCATTCTACAGTGGACAATCAGCTTACTTTTTAGTTGAACTGTGAAAATAGGCAAACAATTATGCAAATGCTGTTGCCTTTGAATTCATAGACCTAAATGACTGTCACTGGTTTTCTTTAGCGAAGCCCTGCATCTATAAAATGGACTTGTACTGTAGTTTGATTTCCCAGAGTTCTAGTTTGGACCAACTGAGTTAATAAAAATATAGCACAACAACAAATGAAGAAAGAAGAGAGAGAGAGAGAGAGAGAGAGAGAGAGAGAGAGAGAGAGGAAGGAGGGAAGGAAGGAAAGAAGGGAAAAGAAAATGTATACACAAAACACTACTAAAATGTATTTATAATTAATTTTTAAAGCCACAAGAACTCGAATTTTCCTGAATACACATTTGCTTATCAAGAAGACTCGGGGAGATATTTGTAATTTCATCTTCAGCATACAATTTTAAGATCAGTAGAAGGAAGTAGAAGGGACCTAAAGGTTAAACCAAGGGCATCAGTCAGCAGGCAGGAGAACTAGAATTCCCAGGGGCTTTTAGCAGCTGTATGCAATCCATTAGAGAGGAATAGCAGCCTCTAAGACACCAGAGTTTCATAGGGAAGAGTGGTCTTCTTTTAGTCTCCCACATGTCAACTCCAGAATCCCCCCACATTCACACGTCTGGCTCCTCTCCTCCCAGAGTGCCTGTGAGCAGGGCTGGTAAATTGCACCTGTGCAAGGACTCTGAACTTCTCAGAGCTCAGCTGGGCCACCGTATGGAGCCTGGCTCACTGGAGGCTGCAGAGAAGTGAACTGAAGAATTACAGTCGGTTTCACTTCCCTGCCTTATGTCTCTTCAGGTGCCTCTGAAGACAGGCAAGGCCAGTGAAACGGAGAGGGGGAGGAAGAGAGAAAGCATCAATATCCAAAAAGGAGTCCTTGAAAACACAGACTCACTGTAGAAAAATGTAAACCGGAGGAGGTTTGCATGTGTCTGTCTGTGCCCACAACCGGTGTTCTTTGTTGGCTTCTGGTTTTCCGAACAGTGACGTCTGTGGGTTTTAAGAAAAGCAAATGGACGTTTGTTTTGTTTATGTGTTGGGAATGAGGTGGTGGTCCATTCTTAGTCAAACACGGTGTTGGGAATTATTGGGTCAATTTTTTCTCCAGAAGAAAATTGTCTTATTTACAAAAATCCCACTTAGAACAAAGCAACAGAAAGTAGTTTAGCCCTGATGTTCAGCATCCCTTAAAACCAAGTACCACACAAATAGACTGTGTAAAATGAAAGGATTCCATGATGGGGGGGTAAGATAAGGGAGGATGGAGGACAAACTTTAGAAAGAGCACTTCCATGCTGCACACACACAGTTGACCGTCAGCCTGTTCTGTTCCCTAGGCTTTCCTAGTGCTGGCACTGGGAAGCGTCCTAGTCAGCACGGGAGTATTGCAGAGGCAGAAGTGTGTGCCTGGTAGCACAGACCAATTTGGTGGATTGGTTACTATAGCAACTGTACCATCACTGTCAGTGGCAGTTTCTGTAATCTCCCTCTCTTAAGGCATTCACAAGCATCCGTTCCAAAATGACAAAAGGACGAGACAGAAGGACATCACAGAAGAGACTCGCAAAAAGTCACGTTTACAATGTAAATATCCTGAACAGCTTTGCTGCCTGCTTCGTGCAACCTAAAAGCCAGACAGACGTGGGTTCAAATCCCACCTCAGTCTTTTATAAGCTGTCTCTACCTTGGCTAATTTACTTAACCTATTTTCAGATTCTCCACCTACATAACACACATAACACTACCCACGTTGTTTCGATTCTGGACGTTCGGCTGCTGAATGCACAACATAGGCATCTTTCGCTATGAAGCCTGGCCAGGAAGTCTTACAGAAATAACTCTATAGTCCATTTTACATTTTTTATCGATGTCTCTTTTGGTGAGGACACATAACCTATCTAAGGCAGAACCGTAGCCTCAGTGTGTCACCATGCTGGTAGCAGGATGCCTCTGCAGAGAGAATGTTGACTGTTTTACCTACCACCTCTTGATTTACATTATGCTCATTTTGTCCATCTCTGAGTTTCTAGCAGTTCTGGTTCATCCTCAAGTCACTTCTGTCCTCTTGGTCTATCTCGGTCAGCAATCAGAAAAGGTAGACGAACCATAGTAGCTTCACACATAGCAGGTTTATTAAGTCGTAACCTATACACTGCACATCTTGCCCATCCAAAGTATGTGGTTTAGTGGGTGTGCTGTGTTAGAAGAATTGTAAAGATGTCACCACACCAGGACATTTTGTCACTCCTCTCAGAATACCATACCTATTGGATCCTCACCCCTCACCAGCTTCCTGTCCCCCACTCAAAGCAATGTGAGTATCAAATATGGTGTGAGCATCTCTCGTTAAAACCTGGCTGGGAACACTTGGTTAGTGGGTAACTACCAATCTAACATTTGTTCTCACAGTTTTGCCAGTTCTGATGTATCACATAAGAAAAGTAGGAAAATGCATAATCTTCTTCGATTGGCTTCTTTAATGTCTGCACATTATAACATACAAAGTTGCACTATTTTTTTATGTTTCAATGTATACTTGTAATACTAAAGGTTTTTCTTTTATATGTTCTCCTTATCGCTGAGCAGTAATCTGTTGCAAGAATATGCCAGGTTTTATCTTTAGGCTAGTTGATGGACAGTTGGATTGTTTTCTGTTTTTTACTATTATGAATTACACTGCTATAGGCTCCCGTGTACAATTCTTTATGGATCTGCGTTGTTGGGGGGGTGGGTCTTGCTTTTATTGTTTATCTTACTTTCTCTCTGTGTGTGTGCCTGAGGAGCCCGTGTTTGTCAGAAGATGCATTGAGTCCCTTGGAAATGGAGTTAGCAGACGACTTTGAGCTGCCTGTGGAGGAACCTGAGTCCTCTGAAAGAGCATCGAGGGCTCTTCACCATTACACCATCTCTCCAGGCCCTGGGCCTGTGTTTTTATTCCCCATGAGTAGATTTGTTGCTATCTCATAGAGCAGCTCAGCTAGCCTAAACCAAGGGGAGCCTTTGGAGGGATTGTGCACCATTTTGCATGTGGGCAGCAGTGTGTGATGTTCCAGCATTCCCACAACTTCAACCATACTTGTGTCTTCTGTTAGGGCTCCCCTTAAGAGTGTGAAATGCTGTGTCACTATGGTTTGCATCTCCTGACTGGCTAACATGCTAAACACGTTCTCATTGGCTTTATTGGTCACATATTTGTTCTGAGAAATGTCTAGCCAAATACTTTGGACATTTTTTGGAGGGGGAATAAATATTTATATTTTTTTCAAATATTTATTTGTCTCTTTAATATGTAACTCTGCATGGCCTTTCAGCTTTTTAGGAAGGCTTCTTATAGCTCCTGAGTCACAGCCCGGACAGCTTTCTGCGGGAACTAGATAATTTTGCTGACAAATGTTGAAAAGAAAATTCATGTAGAAATACTGTGGAAGTTGTTCTGCATTCGGTGCAGATGACTACTATTAAAAATACTGGTGTTTGGTGTGACCAAAAAATGCCCAATATTGACGCTGGTATTGTTGCTTTTTTGCCTTTGTGTGACTATTTCGGTTTTGTTGATTCAGCATTGTATTTTTCAAGTGGGAGTCTAGACTTAGCTAAGTAAATCTTTAATTGAAAAAAATAATAATTATTTATCACAGAAATCATTTACTTAAATGGCCTTAAAGGCACACAAGTATTTATTTCAACACACTGTTGAATAATTGCATGTAATAATTATTCTAGAGGAATGAAGTGGAATTCCTCTTTGACTTGCTAAGACAGTGGTGACTCAAAAGGAGGAGAAGAAATAATGTCGAAATGAAACAAAACAAAGCCTAGGACCCCCCGAGATTGACAGAGATGCATCAGCTGTCCTGTGTCAGCAGGGAAGAGCAGAGCAGTGGGTCATTAGTGGTGTCTGAGACACCCCACCCGCCCCCGCTGAAGGATCCACCATGGTCTGCCAAGGCAGATTCTGAACTGCAAAAGCTAAATTCTGCATCAGAATTGCTTGGCAGTCTCTGCAGATTTTCCTTGAAGACAAAGGAATCCCTAAGTTTGAAAAGAACTGACTTTTTCTGCTCTCGATGCCTTAGGTACCGTTATTCCACTGCAGTCAGAGTCTTGTGGGGACACTGTACAGCAAACGATTTTGGAGGTTTAATGTTAATCTTTTTGGACAGATTAATTTCTAAATTATCATGAACAAATAATTTTGTTTTCTGTTAAGATGTACACTCTTCTATTAGAAGAATGGTATGTTGATCAGTTGGTGGAGTTCTTGCCTATCATGCATGGGTTTGGCCCCCAGCACCATATAAACTAGGCATGGTCCCACATATCTATAATCCCAGAACTTGGGAAGTAGAGGTAGAAATAGCAGAAGTTCAGGGTCATCCTCTACTACTTACAAAGATAAAGCATTCAAGGTCAGCTTGGGATGTATGAGACCCCTGTCTCAAAAACAAACAAACTAAATAACAAACCAACCAACAACAACAACAAGGGGCTTCTGTCATAGTTCTGAGTTTGCGATGTTGGGGGCTTGCAATTTAAGAAAAATCTCTTTATCTAGGCATTCAAGGGATCAGATTAGTGATTGAAAGTAAATGATAACATAGTTTCTAAAATGTACTACCTATGTATGCTGAGAAGCAAATTATCTGTCTAATCAATCAGGGTTTGTTATGGTTATGGGTTTGTGCTTGTTTTGACAGGTTGGATTAGTTGTTTGTTCAGTGTGTACCCTGATCAGAAGTTATAGAGAAGTTGCCCAACTCCAGGTAAAACCCTCAGAATCATGAAAGACCTTAACTATCACTCGGGCTTTCTCAGATTGAAACAAGAGGGAGAGAGCAGATACTACAAAACTAAAATATGTAGATGCCACCCTCTAATGCATTCGAAGAAATTCCAGAACTAGAGAGTAGCAAGTATAGTTGGTAGCAGATAGGTTAATGAAACTAGATCCCTAGGAAGGGGACATCCCTATGCAGAGAAGGGTCCCGCTCATAGATCATAGAGACTGGAGCGGCAGTCACCGAGCCTGCATGAATCTGCTCTAGGGCCTCTGCATAGATGTTAGGTTGCTTGCTTGGTGTTTTTGTAGGACTCCTAACAATGGGAGTCGAGTGTATCTGACTCTTACACTTTTTGGTGCTTCTTGGACCCTTTTCCTTCTGGTTGCCTCACCCAATCTTGATAGGAGGGTTTGGGCCTAGTCTTACTGTAACTTGTTATTCTGTGTTCGGTTAATATCTGCGGGAGTCCTGCTCTTTTCTGAAGGGAAACAGTGGATCAGGGGAAGAAGGTCAGTGCAGGAAAGTGATTCTGGAAGGAATGAAGAGAAGTTAACTGTAGTCAAGCTGTATTATATAACAGAATTTTAAAAAGAGCCCTGAAGCCTTCCATCAGTGGAGCCAAATTATAGTCCAAGCTCCAGAACACAACAGTGTCCTATGAAGAATCTACTAGAATAGTCTAGAAAGAGTTTTTCTAGAGAGTGCTTTGACTTTTGTTTGCTTGCTTGCTCGTTTGTTTGTTTTCAAGGAAATTTCAGCCACAGTCAGAGTATGGGAATCATTTAAGATTTCTGAAAGCTCAAAGAAATACAAGTGTATAATTTTACAGATCCTAGACTCCACCACAAAAAGCTTTATCTGTTTTCTCAGCTTTCCTCTCTTCCGTTGTAACACTATCATGAAGACTCACCATAGGCATCCAGCTTCAGAACATCAAAGAAGCACTAAGCATCATGCCTTTGCATACTCTAGGCACTCCTTACACAGCGCAGGTGACACGACACTGGGCCAAAGCCATACACGCCTCATCAGGATGACCCTTCTCTGATGTCTGTCCCCAAAACTCAATGTGAAATTCTCTCACTGGTCCTTGTCAGTCCTTTGTGTGTATGTGACAGTTCTACCAGGGAGGCATGTACTAACCCATTCGATCTGTGATAACTTATTGCCACAAATTGGGTGACTGGAAGCCGAATGTTTAAGGCCAAATTTACCAGGGCTATTTGTAGGTGCGCCTCTCTCCCTAAATGGAAGGTTTCCCCAACCTTTCATGGCCTTTCCTCCGGGTTTTATGCATCTCCTATCTCCTTCTCTTTTTACCAGAAACTACTGCTGTTAGATCAGATTTTCCCCTGTAGAAGTTATTTGACCTCATTGCTTCCTTAAAGGTACTACAAGTGAGTCCCATTAAGGTTTAGGACTTAGGTGTCTGTCTGAATTTAGAGGAGACAATTGAATTTATTGCAAACACCAAAACTAAGACTCAGAATTAGACAACAGGAGAAAATTTTAGGTTACCAAAAATTCCCACAAAGTCACCTAGACTTTGAATGCCACTGAAAAACCACAGGGCTGAAGCACTTTGTTTCTCTTTTCTATCTCTCTGTCAAAGACAGAAGAACGTCACAATAGTAATTTATTGAAAAGTAAGTATAAGGAAAATCTGTTGGAATTTGTATTTTAAAATTTTGACTTATTAACATGAGCAAAGGGAGACTATTTCCGGGAAACATTTTGAAAGGATTAGTCCTTAGGGAATTTACTTTCTCTGGATGAAATTTGGGTACCTGCTGCCCTCAGGCATTTGGGGAATAACTCAGGCCTCACAGAAGAGTGTCCACAATTCAGTTTTAGGGTATGCAGTAAACTCTGTCAGAATAATTTGTTTCAACGAGTCAGAGATCTGCTGGTTGGAAAGGTTATTGCAGTGGACTGACTGAGTGATGGGGTCCCAGAGGCCCTTGTGAATGTTCCCTTCAGAGGGGCCAAGGGAAGGCCTCCTTGACCTCATTGTCTTGCAGCTAGGGCTTTCTTTGGCACCACTGCCCCGCCCCTCTTGGGTTGTTGAAGCAGCAAAGAACCTAAAACACTGGCTCCCTATAGGGAGAGAAGGGAAAAGAAGAGGAAGATAAGAGATTCCTATTTCACTCACAGCAGCAGGGTGTCCCTAAGCTGGATCCCACAGGCCACAGCTCATTGTCTCTGCAGCACACCCACCTGCGCTCCCCTCACTCCCAGGTGACAGATCTTCCTCAAATAAGAACATCATCTTCCTTTGCTCTAGCCCTAGGATGCTTTCCTGGAATCACCTCCCATCCTACAAACACACCCTGGGCCTCCTTAGACAGCAGGCCAACGCCTTTTCTTGTAAACAGACACCTCTGCCTTGCCCTGAATGTTCCAGGGAGTCAACATAGTCAGTTACTAACTAACTTTTCTTGCTGTCTCTCTGCATGGCCACTCCTGCAGTGACTCTCCAACTGGAAAGAGCCTGCTTGGCAGGAGGCTGGCTCCAGTGCCTCCGAGCCAGCTTCAGAGTTTCCCCACGAGGAATCTCTCTCCGAAGTTACAGTAATGGAGGAAACTGGGCTCCAGATCACACACTGGGACACGACCACTATTCCTTTAAGGTCTTTTGAACAGTGGCTTTCTTTCTTTAGCATATCATTTTGTTAAAACATTAATTTTGACTCAAACTCTGAGAGACATCATGTTAGTGGGGTATGCTAAAAATCTAACTTGACTTTTCTTTATTATTCCATGATCTTGTGTCTTTCTGTCTTCCTCAGTTTTTGCATGCACCAGATGTCAAGCATTCCTTAGCTCAGAAAGGCATTCATGTTTCTTCTGAAATCCAGCCAGACAGGAGACACAGAGCAAGAGAGAGGTCTCAGCATTGAGACTTGTTCTTGGGAAGGACACATAGTCTAATAATTCAGGCATTACTTCGGAGTGCATTACTCTATAGACTACACAGAGCCTAAAGGGCTTTTTCATGAAGCTGTATAGAACCTCCTTTTCTTTTGGATACAAGAAGACCTATCTCTTCTTACACAAGCATTGAACATTGGTACTACATTGTGTGCCAGTGAGTTGTGAGACCCTGCCTTGTAAATGGGAGGGTTGGGCTGAGAGCTAATATTTGCCATGCAGCTTCCTCCCAGGGATGTAGGGAGGATTAATGAGATGTTGTTCCTGTTACAACTGATGCTCATCAAAAGAGAGGTGCCAAGCACTAGGTACTGGAATTAAGGATATGCAGTTAACCAAGCAAAAGAGATATTCAACTAATTCAACTATTTCTGGTTTACAGAAGGCTAAGAGTGCGGTTCAGTTGGCAAAAGCTTGCCTTACAAATATAAGGACCTGAGTTTGATCTCAGAAACCATGTAAGAATGCTCTACTTGGTGGTGCGCTCTTAATCATAGCACTGGTGAGATAGAAACAGGAGGGTCCTGAGACTTACTAACCCGGAAATTAGCTTAATTGGTGAGCTTCAAGCCAATGACAAACCCTGTCTCTAGGTTCTCTTCCAGGCAGGAGCCCACACAAGCACACACTCTTAAAAATAAATCAATCCGTAAATAATAAAATGTACAAATGAACCAAGAATTGCTTTCTTCTGGGAAAGGGAGGGGGAGGCTAGAAACACAAGCAGTTTGCTGGAAGTTGAAGCGAGAATAGGGTGTCTGGATGGATCTGCCCTGACCTTGGGGATTGCGATCTAAGTCAGGAGCAGGGGAGACTACACTTCCCAGACTCAGATGATCACATTAACCCTTTCCTGTCCTATCTGCTCCAGTCGTCATCAGCTGGTATGCAGATTTGGTGACAAAAAGAAAATGGTAAAGGCAGAAACAGTGCACCCCATGGGCACACAGTGTCTTTCTGGGATGAGTATGTGATAGGCACAGTGCAGATGATGTCTGTGATCTAAGGGGGCTGAAGTAAAGAGTCAAGGCACACACACATGCATACACACACACACACACACACACACACACACACACACGAGTGGTCAACCACACTTGCAATATACAAGGCTATTGTTGAGCCAGGCACACCTGTAATCCCAACTCTCAGGGAGCCGAGGCCAGATCAGAATGAGAGGCTAAGCTCTATTATGACCTCCTATCCTAAAAAGCAAAACAAGAGCAAAAGTCATGGCTCAGTGTGTAGAAAGCTTGCCTCGTAGGCACATAGCTCTGGGTTCAGCCCCCAGTAATCCAGAAAACTGGGCAAGATTGTGCAAGCCTCTAATCCCAGCAGTAGGGTCATGGAGGCCAGGGGATCAGAAGGTCAAAATCATCCCTAGCTCTGAGCAACTATGAGTCTAGCTTGTGCTACATGAGATCCTGACTTAAACAACAACAACAATTAAACAAAAACAAACAACAAAACACTAAATAGTACTATTTAGTGTACCTAGATAGTGGTGTGCTCTCATGATTGCATTTGTTGAAAGGGCAGAGTTGGGATTTCAGCCAGGTTTCAGAGTTCCAGGTTTTAAGGTTCTGGAGTTGAGATAATTCTGGGTGGTATGTGAGAAATTTTTGAAAATAATAGATTGTGTATTGCTGAGGTTTAACAAGTATTGAAAGTAAAATACTACCACAAAGCCCATGATCTTATAAATATAACTGCTCAAAACTATGCTTCATAGTACTGGCTGCAAAGCACTATCACTCAGGGAAATATTTTTATATAAAAATGAACAAGCAAGAGTAAGCGAATGATATTGGGCCCTACCCTAGATCATTACACCAGAGATGAGGCACCCCTACCTTAGACTGTCACTGAAATCTCTACCCTGTAATGGGAAGCAGTAAGGTAGGCTAGGAGAACGGTTTTAAAGCATTGTTTATATGAACGACTTTAAATAAATACTATTTTATAGCAGAGTGTAAGAAGCTAAGACAACACAGTCACCTCAGAGTCACAGGAGAGCACTGGGAGAAAACCTCAGGGGCATGCCTGGATGAGATGGAGAAAACCAAGCCACCCAGAGAAGCTGGAAAGGTGCCCACACCCCTTCCCTCCCCCCCATATATACACACATATATGAATGTATATACATATATGTTATAGTATTTACTTAAAGTTATTCATATATATATATATATATGACATAAATATATCTTATATCTAGTACATGTATCCTAAATGGTGCCGATAACTAAAGCATTGTACTTTCGTGGCTAGCTCCCATTCTGTGAGACAAAACTGAACCAATACATATGCCTGTCATCCCAGCACCCAGGAGCTGGAGGGGGAAGAGCATAATTTCAAAGCTATTTCTGTCTAAATGATGAGTTTGA
>NW_022196895.1:18001789-18004630 GCF_008632895.1 Mastomys coucha | reverse complement strand
CCAACACCTAAAAATAAAGAGTAGGGCAAATGCTCAAAAGAACAACAAAAGAAAAGCAAAACAAAAACAACAACAACACAACAAAAACCGGAGGGCATGGTTGTGACAACAGCAATTGTTTGATCGTTCTCCAGTGGGAATAAAATCAGGAACAGTTTAGGACAGTACATAATAAAGATTGGGTTGGATTTGGGAACCAGTCAAAATGACTGTTAGTTTTCTGTGAGCCAGTAGACTTAAAAACAAGAAAGGCTTATTGGAGGTCCTAGCAGGCTTCACTCATCCATAGACCTGTTGTTTTATTTTGCGAGGCTGCCCATCATGATCAAAAACACATGTCCAAAGCAAATGCCTGCCTAGTGAAACAATGAGAAACCAATGTCCTGTGTTCCCAGTCAAAACACACACACAAAGATCTAAAGCCCCACCTATTAAAAATTCCTAAACTTTCCATAACTCTTAGCTAAGGTGTTCTTGCGATATTTCACACACAAACATCTTTCTTCAACAAACCATTGTTGGCTCTTTGAACCCTCCTCCCTTACTTACTTCCCACTCACTGGATACTACAACAGGTGAGAAGCCAGTGATATAAATAATCTAATGTGTTTCTGACTTTCACTGTACGAGGGACATCAAATTGCCCCATTCATTCTTGTATGTATCACAGCTGGGCTACAATCACATAGAAGCATTCACTGAACACCTTTCTTGTACTACATCTGTTTTTGCTTGAGTATAGTTGGCCATTTTCTCAGCCTGCGTCGTCATGATGGTGGGATTGAACAACTCTCATACTCCATCTTATAAAGTCTATAGCATACATAGGACGGATGCTTCTTCAGCCATGGTGTAGCTAGACTCATTGCGAGAGGAAAGGGTGACTCTGAAGCATAGTGTGGAAAGCTAAGACAACACAGTCACCTCAGAGTCACAGGAGAGCACTGGGAGAATACCCCAGGGGCATGCCTGGATGAGATGGAGAAAACCAAACCACCCAGAGAAGCTGGAAAAGGTGCCCACACCCCTTCCTCTAGTCTTTGGTCTGTTAAATGGGGATAATGACACTGTGTTTACCTACCTTGGAGAGACATTATCAGCTCTATTTAAAGGCTCTTCCCATGAAAGCTGCTGTGTAATTACCAAGAACAGCTATGATAAAGAAACCTAAATACAACAGCGAATCAGCTGGAACCAATTCTCGGGGGAGTTTTCTTCTCTGGAAATTTTTAAGAAAAGGGTAGCTAGCAGCTCTTCTCTGAGAGTGCTGGGTCCCATTTGGCTTTAGGCTTCTGGAAAGCTAGCTGACTTTTGAAACCTCTTCCTGCCCAAGGGCTCAGGACCTCCCTCTGCCTGCCTTTGCGCTATAGTCTAAGATATTTCAAGCTTTTTGTGTGTCTTATTTTTTTTTTCTTCTTCACATTTTGAATCACCAAGTCTCTTGCATCAAAAATGGATTTCAAGCAAGACTTTCACCTACAGACAGCAGATGATAGAACATAGATACTGTAATATGAGGGGAGATATGCCCCTCATAGATGGCAGATAACAAAAGCATCTGTGATGGCTTTGAGGACTGAGGTTTGGGGAAATGGCAGCTGTTGGGAAAAGCACTTGCCGTTCAAGTGAGAACCTGGGTTCTGATCCTAAACACCCAACTAAAGCCAGGCACAGCAGTACTCTTGATAATTCTAGCATTCCTGTAGTGAGATGGGAGGCAGCGATGAGGTCGGAGTCTGCCGGGCAGCTAGTTGAGCACACCCAGTAGCAAACAAAAGAAACCCAGTTTAAAATAAGGTAGAAGAGGACCAATGCACAGATTGCCCTCTAAAGCTTCACGTTGTGACAGGCTCACACCCGCACACCCAAAAACGCAAGTATGTATACACACATATCACATACACATGTTTTAAAGAAGAGGATTGAAGTAATTGATCATCAGTGCCAAGCTGTGCTAAGATTCATTGACAAACTATGGACACATAGGATCAGGAATGCAGAAAACAGGGATCCTGCCCTAATTTGCTTGCCAGAATCTACTCCAGAACCAGGGTGGAGGCAGGTTCCTGGAAGGAAGAGGTTCAGAGTTGGTGAGATGGCTCAGGAGGTAACAGCACCTGCTGAAAATGGTAAAAGGGAAGAACAGATTCCTGTAAGTACACACCACCACACAGGCAACTCCCTCTCTCTCTCTGTGTGTGTGTGTGTGTGTGTGTGTGTCTGTCTGTCTATCTGTCATGTATATATGAAATAAATAAATGAGTTTAACTTTTAAAAAATGAGAAGAAACTATAGCAGGCAAATAGAAGAGCCATGGGCAACTAAAAACTGATGATTTGGATATCCTGGGGTTCATGGGCTACCATTACAGAGAAGGCTACAGGCTAAGAAAGTGGGTACATTGAATATATGAATAATATCTAGTACAACATCACTGTCAGAAGCCCATTGGTTTTATATTTTTTTTAATCTTGCTTATGAAGTTAACCATCCCTGTTATTTCTAAATAGTACAATATATAGTATATAAAAGGCTTCTAAGCAATAAAAAATTCCAGAATTCCAGAGGTCATTTCCACATGAGGGTTTTGTAAGGTTAAAAATGATGCATAATAATAATTGCTGTCACTGACCAATTGATCACTATGGGAACAACATGAATTTTTTTTTTGTATATAATCTACATGTTAGCTAAGGAGTTTTTCAGGTCTGGTAGGATTCCTGAAAACTCCACTCAGTTCCATGACTTGTAGAAACGAACTGAGTGGACTAAAAGTTTGTTTCCTTGTACCTTCAAAATTTCTATGTAAAAATTATCTCCCATCAATGACTGTTTTTTTTT
>NW_022196895.1:17961957-18001734 GCF_008632895.1 Mastomys coucha | reverse complement strand
TTTTTGGTTTGGTTGTTTGGTTGTTTGTTTATTTAGTTGGTTGGTTTGGGGGTATTTAGGGGTTTTATTGTTGTTGTTTTTGTTGTTTTGTTTTGTATAGGGTCTATGTACATGTGTAATAGAATCAGTGGACTCTAAATAGGAAACAGGAAAAGGATTGATTTCTCCTCCCACCCCTAATTCCTCTCAACTTCTGAGGAATAAACAAATGTTTGGCATACGGAAGAGTTAACTCTGCTGACATGCCAACTTCTCTGCCTCCAAAGGGAGACATAAAGGTCCATTGTTCATCCTGAAGTCATTTTGTTACACACCCTGAACTGACGCAGACACCCACCCTGTGACTCTTGGGAGCTTGTGTTCCCCTGCCCCTACGGGGCCCTTCTCATACATGGCTGACATTGTTACAGATATAAAATGGCTCTCATAAAGTTCTCAGCCACCGATGGGTGTGGTCAAGGCCATTGGACTTTGAAGTTCATAGAAAAAATGTCACACATTCCATCTTTTCCAACGTCATCTTACTGGATAAGGTTGGAGGCATCAATTTCTTCCCTTCACAAGAAAAAGACATATTTTTCAGGATGTCACAATACAATCCAAAGATATGCCAATTAGAAAGTCCATGTTTTCCATAAGTAAGCCATATGTTTCTATAAAAACATGAAATGTGTACATAGAGAAGATATGGGCAGAGCACACATATGCAGAGCACACATGTCCTATGCCAGAACAAGAGCTGCAGTGACGTCATCCAGTGAAGCATAGGCAAGCACTGCTCAAATCACCCAGATTCTTTCCCAATACTGAATTAATTTTTGGTCATTGTGGACCCAGAAGCCTTTTCACTGTTGTCAATTCTTTCTTAGGAAGCTGTACTCTAAAAGTTCTGTGAGGGTGATTCAACTTTCCATCAGGGGGGAATGGATTGAACACACCCACCACTTCCAACAAGACAGTGGATTTGAAAAGTAAGGTCTATGTCATCATAAACATCTAAAACGTAAGAAGGATCACTTATTAAAAAAAAAAATAATGGTTGGAGAGTTGGCTCAGCAGTTCAGAGAGCTTTCTGCTCTTGCAGAGGAGCACATGGGACAGCTCACAGCTGCCAATAACTACAGTTCCAATGAATCTGACACCCTCTTCTGCCTTCAGTCACATGAGAACATTCAGGCAAAATAATCATACACATAAAATATAAACAAATAATCTTTAAAAAGTGAAACATTCCTTTATCATGCTGAGAGCTAAACCAAGTCAGTAGCCCTAAGTCTGGATGTGTAGCTGTTAAGATCTTTCTGAAGGCTGATATCTTAGTTACTTTTCTATTGTCGTGAGAAGACACCATGGCCAAGGCAAGTTATAAAAAAGGAAGAGTGTACTGGGGGCATGCTTACAGTTTCAGAGCACGAGTCCATGACCATCATGATGGGGAACATGACAGCAGGCAGGCAGGCATGGCAGTGGAGCAGAAGCTGAGAGTTTACATGTTGAGACTACAAGCACCAGATATAGAGAGAACCAAATGGAAGGCCAGAAGAGGACATTGGATCCCCTGGAAATGGAGTCACAGATATTTGTGAGCTGCATAATGTGGGTGCTGGCAAACACCCCCTGGTCCTCTGCAAGAGAAGTAAGCTCTCTCTCTCTTTTTTATAGATTTATGTATTTATTATGTACCCGGTGTTTTGCCTGCATTTCAGAAGAGGGTATCAGATACCATATTAGATGGTTGTGAGCCACCATGTGGTTGCTGGGAATTGAGCTCAGGACCTCTGGAAAAGCAGTCAGTGCTCTCAACCTCTGAGCCATCTCTCTAGCCCCCAGTAAGCTGTCCTAACTCTTAAGCCATCTTACTGACATTTCTGACATTTTAAAAAAGCTTCATCCACTTAGATCTCTGAGAATTAGAAACTGAGAATCTTCACTCTGAAGCTAAAATGTTTAAGCTCCTCAGGTAATCCTGGAAACCCGATAAACTTGGAAATTACTAAACTAAACATTGTCTCAATGTTATCTTCCAATTTCGTGATTTAATTGTTTGTAGATTTGAAGAATGCCTTGTTTTACAAACATGAAAATTATATAGCATTTATGAAATAAGTTTTGTACAAATGACTGTAAACCCACTGAATTTTTCAATGGATTAAAATTCTCGTTATCTCAGGAATGGGATCTTTTTTCTTGTATCATGGAACAGATCACTTTATCTGGCCTGTGTCCCAATTATGAAAGTTCTAAATCACTGAGATATAAATAAATGAGACTTTACCACACTCAGAGCACCAGTATGATGAAAAATTTGTTTACACCAAGAGGTTTTAGGTCATCTTTCAATCATTCATCCCCTGAACCAAAGTAGGTATGCAGGAGAGTGCACACACACACCCAAATGTGACACATGGTAAATGTTGGGTGGCCACTGAGCTGGAATGAAGGAGACCTTCAAATCCCATCACTTTCCTTGCCTTATTTTTTGGATGCAAGAATCTGTTTTTGTTTGCATTCCTCTCATTTCTTATTTTTTTTAAATACTGGTAATTTTTATTATTTTTTTTTTCGGTCCTGGTGATGATACTAAAGAGAGTAATGACAGGAATATTTTTAAATAATAAATGTCATAAACTGAGCATGTTAATGAAGGCTACACTGTGGAAAGAGCCTTTAAAATGTGTACCAACTTACTCTAATAAGGAGTTCAAATTCTTGCAATAAGACAACACTTTTAGATTTTTGTCTAAGTCTGAGCTTGAGAGCTCTGTTGGAATTATTTAGAAAAATAAACCATTAAAACTTCCTTCAGCTCATTAGCACAGATTCCTCACATTTTAATTTTGCAGTTAACAAAATACATATTCTGTACATTGTGTATATTCATTGTATGAAGGGTTAGGTTTCATAGAGACAATTTCTTTCAAGTATATCATGTATATTGACAAAGCAGAGTTTTAAGTTTTGTTTAGTATTAAAAGTTGTTGATATAGGGTAGGACAATGAAGTTACAAGCTTTAGAAATGGATTGAATAAACAACTGTCTAAACACAATAGTACAAAAGGGGCAGAAGCTGCCCTCATCCTTCAAGGAAGCTCTACATGCCAGCTGCAAGTCCTACCCGCTGGTGGAAAACATAAAACAAATGAAGGAATAGGGCATTCTCTTCCTCCCATGTAATTCTCCACCATATTGCCCATGGAGATTTGGATGGGTTGGGGGTTTGTCTCACTTAGGTAGAGTCTTTCAATGTTACTGGCTAGCCAGTCTTTCAGTTATTATTGAGAAGGTTGCAGGCTTTGACCATTTACAAACTATTCAGAACCCCGTGTGTTGAAAGAAAGTCTAGTTCTTGAGAACATATGGACATTGTGAATAGATGCCACAAAGGCTCTGGCCTTCTTTTCATCCTCAGTGATGAACATAAGCACCACTGTAGGAAACCATTAGCAAGATTGGTCCAGGGAAACAGGCTTTACCATGGAATAAGAGGACGTCAACAACATACATGAGCCAAGTATGTATCTCTTTTGGTCATCTATTAAACATATTTTAAAACAGTACTTAAAAAATAAATATAAGATAGCCTTACTACTTTGTTTTAGCAAATCCCACTTCTTAAAGCCCTTTCATCCATATCAGTTATATGGAGACTGGTCCCCTTGGGCTTGACAGCATGTATACATACTACATTGGGACAGCCATAAAATTGTGATTTCCACTGACCAGGCTACTGTCACTAATTTACGTACACCAAACTGCTTTCATCATGACTTCTCTTACACAAATAGAATGTTTGATTATTTGAGCCCCCAAATAACAGTTTAAAGATTAAAAACCCCATATAATCAATTCTGTCACCATGCATTTACAAAGCTGCATGGCACAGGAATTACATGTGTATTACCTCCAAATAGAAAAAAAAGGAAAAACTTGATGCAGATATTCATTTGTCTTGCAAGTCACTGGTGACTGAAATTCACACCACGTGGTAATAACCTTTGTTACATCTTCTGTTTGTATGTGCTAGCTAGTGGTCCAGAAGATGTCAGCGTGCAGTTTAAGTGTACATTCACCTTGAAGCAGATGGGCCAGTGTGTTTTTCACGTTTGTTGACTTACATCCAAAGGATGGAAAAAATGAGTGTTTCAAGCTGCTAACTGTGTGGGTCATTTATCTATGGTACAGCTCCCTCTATTGATGGCTAGGGGTGTCATTTTTCCAGAAGGTACTTTTCCTACTGAGGCATGCTCAACACACCCCTGCGCATCCAAAGCCACCAGAGTTTCATTAAAAGAATTCTCTTGTTCCCTTCCTTCATATGGAGATGCCATTAGCCAGATTCAGTTAACTCTGAGTATTAGGTTCCTAACAAATGCACAAAGCTTCTCTGCAAGGCCTATTTCATGAGGCATCCTTGAGTCAGAACGGACTGGATATGTCATCATGGATCCAGAGTCACACTGTGGACTGCGGTTAGATTTAAGAGGAACCCTTTTGTATCTATTGACTTTTTCCCTTCAATCATGGTTGTTCCATTTCTCTCCTGGGCCAACCACCTTGAGTCTTTCAGGTAAATGAAAAGTTCAATTATATGTAAAGTAAGTGTTAAATCAGCAGGCCCCTTGTGGGGGTCCGGGCTTTCTCTCCCTGCTTCAGTGGGAAGTGTGTTCAATCCATTACTGTTCCTAAAGATTGTACATCCATCAGGTCATGTGGGCTGGCCAGGGTGCATCTTATAGCTTTTACTGCATATAAGACGTTGCAGGCCTGTTCTCAGGAACTGCCAGGCAGACTGGGAATCACAGTCACGCTTAATAGCAGCGAATTGCCAGCTCTTGATGGGTGGGTAGTCACTCCTTTCAGTGGTTGCCCCCTGGGGGAGAAGGTAGAAAAACAGGGGGAGGGAATTAGAGTGGCTTTGCACAGTTGAGCAGGTTCATGCCGCTGGATCAGTGGCAAGCATTGGCAGGGCTCCACTCTGGGGAGGCTCACAACGACATCACAGTCTCATTTTTACCAATTGGTGATGCTGTATTACCAGTGGAGCACAGGGGGAGTGCAGAGGGGAGGGCTAGCCAAAGTGGGGGCGGGGTGGCGATGGAGGCAGACGTCTAAGCTAAATTAAACAAACAAAAACAAAAAAAAATGTATGCTCAGACATACATAACTTCCAGTTAGCCCCGTGCTAATTGTACCAAACTGGTATTTGAAGTTCCCTGGGTGATTAAAGGGTAGACTCCCAAACTCTCTGCATAACCTTAATTTTTTCAAGGTTCTTTGAGTGGAGAATGGCTTATAATAATGATTTTGACTAATACATTTTTTGACATGCAACTTGAATGCTTAGCCTGAGTACAACTTTAGAGCATTTCATGTGTACTCGGCTGTAAAGAGTGATGATTTAAAGGGCTAATATAAGGGAAAGGTCGTTCTAGAATGAACCTCTAACAAATTGCATAAAGGAAGCTTATTATTCCACGAGAATAGGGATATGAAGCTCTTCTGATCATTTTTTTCCTTGGTTCAAAAAGAATGGTTGAGATATGAATGGGAGAAGAAGCAAGAAAAAAAAAGGAAACAGAAATGTGCAAGCAAGAAACGGTATTTGATGGTTACGATTTCTTTGCCATCTAAAGGACTCTATGATAATGCGGTTATTCCTCTCCTCTTTTGTTTTGGGTGAAGAATTCGCTCTAACAAGAAAATGCTGCTGTTGGTTGGCGGGTTACCTCCTGGGCCAGACCGGCTCCCCAGCAATCTGGTTCAGTATTATGACGACGAAAAGAAGACATGGAAAATACTCACAAGTGAGTGCACTTACTTATTTCCTTGCCTGTTTATTTCAGGTTAGAGTTGTCTTGATGAATTATAAAACACAGTTAAATCAAATCAGACACTGTATCGATCTGCTACCCTTTGGAGGTTTGTTTATGTATCATGGGAGATTTAGAGTAAAAGACTAAATTAACATTGCCAAGGTAGCCAATGGGTAGACCAACGAGCCTAAATTAAAACTGGCCTGGTTTCTGTGTGTGTCAGAATGGATGGGGGTAGCACAGGGAGCAGAAATTATCCCCTGGAAAGACTTCAGTTGGAGATTTTTGTTGTCATTGAAACAAAACTGACAGGTTCAGTAACACTAGTAAAATGGTAGGTAGCTTAGTTCATTATCTCTGTTACTAACATCAATTTGCCCTTTAAGCATCCTTGCCCACCTTTAGTCTGCAAGGCCATGTATTTCCAGAAATGCCCTCCGTAGGCTGCTCCAAAGCTTGATGGACAGATATATTCATGGCTTCCCTGAGCTGCATTAAACTGTGCTTGCAAACGTCCAGCCAAGGCTCTCTTCTCCTCTTAAAGGGTGATTGTGTTTTACAGCAGAACTCTTGCCTTGGGCACTGAGATTTGGAACGTATTGTTGTATCGGTTATGATTCCTGATCTGATGCAGTCATGGAATCAAAAAATCATCGTTTCTTGAGTGCAGTAGGCTGCTCACACTAGTCCCCTTGTGGGCACAGTGGCTGCACTGGTCAATAAAACTAAATTTTAACTGTCAAAATTGCCCGGAGCTGTATAGATAAAATAATAAATGAGCAATTTTGATCCATGAATCAAAGCCATACATTCAAAACCAACAAAAGTGAAAGTTAACTTCCTTGCGTGTATGTCTTTAAAGCGTTTGTGTATTTTAACAGATCGTTCTTGTGAAAGCATTTCCTTGGCTCTTCCTGAAAGCCCTTTAACCTAGTAGAAACAGTGGAAGTTCTCCCTTAAGAGCAGAATAGGAGAGGAGACATGCAAGGTGGGGCTGACACAATCCACTTAGGAGCTGGCTTACAACCGGCAAAGCCTGCAGTAGCATGGTCCAGGCACTGTTCAGGAAGGCTCCCTGGACGCCACTATACTATGGCTACAGGAAGAAGGTGGCAAGCAAGAAACAGCAAAGCAGGGAGAGGAGGAAGAAAAATAAGTTAATGATGTCTTTAAAATGCATTTGATTCTCTTTGGGGTGAAAATAGCATCTACCAATTGTTTAGATAGCTTAGTAAAGAATGTCTTTTAAAGTCAGCTGTATTTTGAAGGTGCATCAGAAACGAAAGCCGAAGTAAAAACAGAGAAGTGGTGCTTTGACAGCGCCCGATTGACGGAGCACTCCTGTACAGATGACGTGAAAACTCAAAGGATAGATGGGAAAAGGACAAAGAGATTTTCTGGAGAAGAGCATAAGGGACAGCAAGACTTTAAAACTCCACTAGTAAAAGATAACTATTGACAAATCCACCTGCTTTCCCAAATACTCCACTCTACCCAGTATGGGAAACCCTCCAGGCCTGGGAGAAGGACTGCAAAAGACCATAGGCTTGATTATTATTATTTTTTTACATTTACTTAATTGGTTTATTTGTTTGTGGTGTATGGAGAAGGACACTACTATGTGCACTGGGAGGAGTCCATTTTCTCCCTGGACTAGGTGGGTGCTGGGGATCAAACAGATCATCATCAGCCCTGTATCTTCTTTTTAAGACACACTCAGAGATAGGCTGCAACATACAGCCAATGGATTTAAAAAGTTTATACTGCCCGCAAGTATCTGCTTTCATGGCTGCAAAGTATGAGGTCTCAAATCTGGACTTGAACACAGATCTCTCACTTTGACCGTGTCCGACAAACATTCTGGGTCACTTTCTTATTTGTCAATCACTTGAGTGTTCCTAAAATAACACCGCATGTATACATCATCGAGCATGCAGCATGTACTTAATAAATCATATTGCTGTTGTCAATGCTACTGCCAGGGCTAGCACAAGAGTTGTGTTGTTACACTAGATGTATGCCAATCACTGTAACTTCTCCATGCAAAGAGTAGAAAATAATACTTCAGCCTGTTCCTCCTCCAGAGTAGAAAATGTATTTCCCATAGTTTTCATATGTGAGATGGAATAATTTACAGACTAGGTGAAAATGTTGGATGGTCCCCTATCAACACAACTCGTCAGGAATGAGATAAAGATGCACAGGTAATGACATAAACGAATTTCTTCAGTGAAAACATGCTTACGGATCTTGACCATGCCTCTTATCCTGAGGCACACACAGAGCTCTGAAATGAAAATGTGCTTTCCTAACACTCTTCATTGCTCTGGGATTTGTGCATTAAGAATATCCTTTATTCCTGAGAGCCTGGGGCCCGATGGCCCCAAAGTGACAGCCTTGTTTTCACATTTGTTAAACAAATGATGCTAATTTAACATGGATAATTTTTGTTGGTTTGTATTTTTTTTTAACTAAATTTGAAATTTATCCAAGTCTGGGGGAAAAGAAAAAGTCATAGCTATCGCAGGGTTCCATGATATTTGAGACAGGAAATTATAAATAATAAACAAAATTCTCTCATTAGTAAACAAAAATGTCCAAATTCTCCCCCCAAATTAGGGATTGTAGAATGTCCTGCTGCCATTCTTTTGACCTAGAAGTGCTAAGCTCATTCTCGGAGGGGGTAGGATGACAGTTCACGGTGAATAACAGTCTCCTAGCTTAGGGTCTACTTGTTCATTGAAAGACTGTCTTCATGCAGACTAACAAATCAGCCATCAAGCTCCTGGAGATAGCTAGTCTCTGAGCCTTGGAGTATTTTTCCCACTTAGCTGGAGCAAGAATTTAGATGTCCTGAAGACACGCCACTTTCCAAAGAGACTGCTACCTAGCCTGTCACACACATTGCCTATGGGAGCTACTTCATTTGCATACATTATACAACAAAGAGGACTTGAAAGGACTTAGAGATCATTACCTAAAAAATAATAAACTCAAGAGTACAGGTGAGCTATGGGAGGTAAAGAGCATCAGCGTAACACTGAAATAAAACTTCAAGCATCGTGGATGTATCCCAGTGGTAGAGCGCTTGCCTAGAATGCATAAGCGCCTATAGTTCAAATTCTGCTATTACAAAATCGATCGATAATAGAGGAGCAAGGATCCACTCAAACAGCTACTCTTCCATAGGACCCAGTTTCAATTCCCAGTGCCCACATCAGGGTTTATGTTGTTATTATTCTAGTTACAGAGCATCTGGCACATTAGTTTGACTCCCATGGGCACCAGACACACCTGCAACAAATAAACATACATGCAGGTAAAACATACACATAGAGTAAATATGCATTTACTTTTTTAAAAAAGAATGGGAAATTGAGATGCACTTTTATTCATTTTTATTTTGCAGAATTCTTTCCTAGTCCTTAGCACAGTTCCCCATTTATTCTCTGTTAAGATTTATTTATTTATTTTATGTATGTGAGTACACTATAGCTGTCTTCAGACACACCAGAAGAAAGCATCAGATCCCATTACAGATATGGTTAGGAGCCACCACATGGTTGCTGGGGAATGAACTCAAGATCTTTGGAAGAGCAGTCTTAAATGCTAAGCTATCTCTTCAGCTCTGCCTCCCTCCCCCCATTTTATTCTTAATTTCTTAGAAAGCAGTAGGGGGCATGAATAAAAATAGCTGAGGTAGAAAAGCCAAGCTCCTGCCCTACATGCCCTCAGTCTTTGGCACAAAGATCAAACCAGTCAACTCCTTTGGCCTCTGTGCACTTTTTGTGTAACAGGGTTCTTGGTACACACTCAAGTTTTTCACAAAGCTCACATGAAGAAGACCAGGGGCCTTTTTCCAGGGGACAGTGTTGAAAAGCTGGGGACTTCACTCCTGTGCTCAACAGGCGCATTTCTTTGCTGATAGGTTAAGGCACTTCCCAGAAACAAAATGTGTGTGTGTTTGTGTGTGTGTGTTTGTATGTATGGTTCTGTGTGTCTGTGTGTGCATGTGTGTGTCTTTTCTTCCTTCTCTGAGTAATTACAGAAAAACTGATGTCAGAGTTACAGACTTATGCTTGTTGGTACCAGTGAGGTTGTCCCCTTTGGTCATCTGAGGATGAAAATGAATGAGCTGAGCTTGTTCCTTCACTTTATAATGTTTATATTTTTAAGCTAAGTTTTACTTAGCATTGAAAGGAATTTTTTAAAGCAGATTTATTTATTTATTTATTTCATGTATATGAGTGCCCTATTTGCATGTATACTTGCATGCCAGATGAGGGCGTCAAATCTGGTTGTGAGGCAGCATGTGGTTGCTGGGAAATGAACTCAAGATCTCTGAAAGAGCACCCAGTGCTCTTAACAGCTGAGCCATCTCTCCTTCCCAAAGGAATGGATTTTATTACCACACTTTCATAAATATATCCCAGTTTGCTTTGTTTCTGTTCATCTCCCTCCCATCTCTGCCTTCCTATGTCCCTCCTCTTCTCTTCTTGCTGGACCCTTCCCTCTTCCAAATAGCCACTTCTTCTGCTTTCATGTCATAGGCGCTCCATTACCCCTCTCTCCTCCTTCTCCCTCTCTCCCTTCATCTTCTCTATGAAATAGTCCTCCATCTTCATCACCCTCCCCCCCACACACGCACATCTATTTTTCTGTAAGTAGCAAATGAATGACAATAAGAAAGAAACAAAATAGCTATATATGACACTGAATTTTGGTTCCCACAAATAAATGGAGGTTTAATCTTACTCTATAATGAAGACGTAGAAGAGTGTGCATGCTGCTTTATTGGCAGAGCACTAACTCCATGCGTTAACACATCCAGTGTGGCTTCTTCCCTTTATTCTTTTGTTTCTTGAGTTCAATCAGCTTCTGTCCTTTGAGTAAATTGGGAATAAAATTAGTCAAAAAGCTAATAATCATTTTTATTAGATTTTATTTGTTTAGAGTTTGTATGTGTGTACCTGTGTATAGTACACAATGTGTATGGGGTCAGAGTACCGCTTGTGAGAATCAGTTCTCTTATACTGTGTGGGTCCCATGGATCCAACTCAGGCTGTCAGGCTTAGAGCAAGCACCGTTACCTGCTCAGCCTGCTCACAAGTCCTAGTAGTTGTTTCTTATGAAAATGAATTAGTTCAGTTGTTCTGGTGTATGTGCATGTGTGTGTGTGTGTGTTTCCTTTTATTTATAGTATCTTTCTTACCAGAAACTCCAAGCTACAAATTACTTAAAATAATCAGACCACTTAACAGGGAGATAATCCATAGAGAGTGAGCATTGTGTTTCAGGAGAAACTGAGAAAAACATTGAGACACTTCCAAATTATTTGAGAAATGCCCAGGAGGAATTTAGACCTACTAGCAGCCCTCACCTGTTCACATAGCAAAGAGCTGGCTGACCAGGTGAATTATGACATCAATCTCTCCTCTCAATAACCCAAGGGGATCACTACAACTTACAGTGGCTATAGAGTAGACTAGAAAACACCAGGCTACTGTGAGGATACAAAGTGGGGTCCCCTCATTTAAACAGAAGTGTTATAGAAGCTCTCTCTCTCTCTCTCTCTCTCTCTCTCTCTCTCTCTCTCCCCACCCCCTCTCTCTCTCTCTCGACAGGGTTTCTCTGTATAGCCCTGTAGACCAGGCTGGCCTCGAACTCAGAAATCTGCCTGTCTCTGCCTCCCAAGTGCTGGGATTAAAAGCGTGCGCCACCACTGCCCGGCTATGGGAGCTCTCTTAAAGTGATCCTTAATTTGGAGAAAATGGGGAAGAGTTAACTAGGTGAAGAGGTGAAAGGAAACACATTTTGGTAAGAGGACCTAGCTTTTAGAATACCCCAGAAGACCAGAGAGCATTTTGACACCAACAGAAACTTAAAGCTCCAGGAGCATCTAAGCTTGGTACAGATAGTGTGTGACAGACCTGAAATCTTAACCAAAAAGCATGTCACATCATTATCTTGTCCAGATTGGTTCAAGAATTAAAAATTTGGAACTAGTTAGCTCACTGGAAGGGTGTATGCCCAGCCAGTGCAAGGCCATTGACTCTCCAGTTGCACAGGAAGAGACGATGACAAACAAGTTATTAGGGCATGACTACCTTTCTAGTTTTTTTTTTAGGGGTTAGTGAAAATATAAGTGATCTAAGGAATTTATATTATGCTGTGGCCACTGCTTGGATTTTGAGATCATGAAGTAATTGTTCCCATGGGTTTTGGCAAAAAAATAAAAATAGGAAGAGTTGTGCCTTGACTTTTCAAATATGTTACCACGTAATTTGACCTTCAATGAGCTCATCCTAATTTGAAATACACGGCTGCACATTGCTATAGATCTTGAATTATTTGCTGCTGAAGATTCACGCACCAATGCTTTAGTGGATTTTTCATAGATTTTTTTTTAAATGTATGTGTGGTGGCCACTCCCAATCCTGTGTTTCAAGGGAGCTGGGTGATTCAAAAAGCCAGTAGGCCAGCTTTGACTTTCTTTTGTTTATTTCCAGCTTATACTTCCCTTAAATATAGTAATTGCTTTTTCTCCAGAGAGTAGCATGTGTACAAATAATTCCAACGCCTTCTTCACACGTAGGCTGTGGGATTTGCTATTGAATGTGGCTGGGAGGTATAATCCATTAGGGCTCCTTAGATGGCCTGTATCATTTGTAGGGAAACTACAGGCATAGTGTGGGAACCTCTTAAATATATAAGCACTGACTTACTGAAGTCCTCACCCAACCAACTTTATTCCCTTACCAAACTGACGTCTCTGTTACATGAGTTGAAACAGAGATTACCACGTCCTTACCAAGTTTAGACTTTTGTGGACAAAACCAGCATTAACCAAAGTATCTGTGTATCATACCAAAGCGTGACAGTGTCCTAGAAGAATGATAGCATAGAAAAATCTCAGAATGGAGGGACATGGCGCAGTTTAGGAGTTGTGGCGAGTATCACCGAGTAAGAGGAATTCGAGCTGACAATTAAAGGCAGGCAGAGGTGCAGGTAGAGATGGGAAGGGAGACTGCTCACATAGTTAAACCTAAGTACAAAGACCCTTCAAGAAGATTCAAGGGCTGGGAAGACGGCTCTGTCAGTGCAGTGCTCTCTGTGAAGCCAGAAAGACCAGAGTTCTGTTTGAACATCTGCGTGAAAAGATGCACAAGTGATACACATGGTTGTCAGCACCAAAAGAGGAGCATGCCTGCGACTCACAGACCTAAAAGTGGTAAGGCCCAATCCCACTGAGATATCCTGCCTCCAAAAGAAAGGTGGATAGGAGGATAGGCACCCGAGATTAATCTCTGGCTGCCACATGTGAACATGTGTACATGCATGTGGACACTTACCACCACACACAGGTGTGTACCAGCACAAACACACATCTGCACCCCCCCCACACACACACACATCATCTTCATAGGAAAGAAGATGCATGGCCAAACTCAGAGAGTGAGCGGAAGGGCTAGGAAAGACCTGGCTAAAATGCTCAGCAGAATCCAACCACACAGCAACTGCTATGGCAGGCCCACAGTTTTAGACTCGACGTCACATGTGGAGAGGTGTCATGCACAGAGCCACATGTTCACTGCAGAGCAGAAATGAGAACAATGGCCTCTGGGTCTCCATCAAACCATAGTACGTCGGTCAATCCCTATGACCACAAAGTGCTATAAGTCATCCAAGTCCAAGCACATGAGATTTCATCTGTTGCTTACTCACTGTGGCCATGAAAATCTACACGGATCCAGTGTTCCTGGCATAGTAGCAGGTTTATAAAACAGAACTAATACTGGTTCAATGAACCAAAGCAATTGATGCCTAGGAGTCAAGAATATAATCTCCGTTTAAGGAGTAAATTCTGATGTGTGAGCCACAGGATTTACATATATGATTTCTGGCAAGTTATAGTTCAGTGCAATTTATCTGTGTCTTGAAAGCTGTGCACACACATGTGAATATTCATAGATGTGCACACATACATACCCACAAATTAACAGTTTTAGAAACAGGTAGAACTAAGCTGAGACCTATCTTCAGGCATTTGTTGCCTGTAACATGAGTTTCTTACTCTCTGACCCTTTTTTCTCATTTGCAAATTAAAGCTAATTATACTCACTTTACAGGATTCTTCCTGGAATCAAACTATTCGAATAAATCTCCAAGTTCAGTACGTAGACTGGGGTTGTTCTCAATCAATTTATGCTGCTTTAGTTTAATTTATATGATTTAAATGAAAAAAAGCAATATTTTATGTATGTTACTGTTTTGCCTGCATGGATATCTGTGCACTATGTGTGTGCCTGGTGCCCATGGATATCAGAAGAGGTCATTGAATCCCCAGGGAGTGGAGATACAAATGTGAGACTTTGTACGTGTTCTGGGAATCAAACCCATGTGTTTTGGAAGAGCAGCTGGTGTTTTCATCACTGGACCATCCCTCCAGCCCAACTTAAATTCTTTCACAGCCAAGTACAAAAAATTTAAAAGTTTGACTCTTATGTTCACAAAGATTTGGGAAATAAGGCACACCATAATCGATCCCATGAAGAGTCTGTGTATCATTCACGAGGGTTGGCTGCACTCTGGCGATAAAGGACTGATATTTTAGAGACTGAAAATAACAAACAAACAAAAAAATCAGTTCCTCACTGAAGCTACATATTGAACACATGAGCCTCTGCTCCATGGGGCCATTTAGGGGTCCAAGCACACAGGTTCCAGACCCACCCAGAAGAAAGGATATGATGCCCAGACCTGTGCTGGAACAGAGATGGAGTTGACGGTTTGACTCCATCGAGTGACCACACTTCCCTACCATCCTCATAGGGTTCAGGGAAAGAACCAGAGAACTGGACGGACCAGGATCTGCTCCTTCTATATCTTTCTTTCCCACAAGTACTGATGCTCCTCATGTTATGCTCAGTGTAGCCAAGTCCCTTCCACGAAGGGGGCATCATCACCATCCTCCAGTGTCTTCCTGTGGAGAGCTCTGGATAATGGCCTCCAGTCTCCTCACATGCAGAGCTCTGGGTGATGGGGCATCATCTCACCATCCAGCTTATTTGAGATTTTTTTTTTTGATCTGGACCCAAAATAAAAAGACAAATAGAAATTGTGAGGAGAAGCCGGGCGGTGGTGGCACATGCCTTTATTCCCAGCACTTGGGAGGCAGAGGCAGGCAGATTTCTGAGTTTGAGGCCAGCCTGGTCTACAGAGTGAGTTCCAGGACAGCCAGGACTACACAGAGAAACCCTGTCTCAAAGAAAAAAAGAAAAAGAAATTGTGAGGAGTTTCTGTTGAAGGATGGCTCTATTCTACTGCCCGGCCCCTTTCAACTTAGCTTCCAACCCTTTGTTCCTTGCAGCCATAAGATCAACTCCATGGAGACAATTTCCCATTCCTCTCCTTGGCCATACCTGAAGTGAGGCTGAGACACGTGCTTTTAGGATGTGCATTTTTTGGGAGCAAAATCATTTTCCAGATATATTTAACTTTAATAAACAATTAGGAGGCAAGGCATTGTGGTGCACACCTTTAATCCCAGCAGTCGGGAGGCAGAGGCTGGTTAATGCTGCAGTACAACCTGTTTAAGCTTATCCCCAACTAGCTTACAAATAAATGAGACTCAGAGTGTGGTTATTTTTATTTGGTCTTGACAATTACTGAGGGGTAACCCCTAATCTACTTTCTAACTGCTGGATGGCTACCTCCTCAGAACTGTTCCCCAAATTCTTGCTGTTTGTCCTGGCCAAGTGCTCATGGTCCATTTCCCCTCAAGGTGCCTGCATTCTCCTCTCCCCTCTTCAGTCTTTCCCCTCTCCCATACTCAACCAGATAACCAAAAAAAAAAAAACCCCCCTAATCCCTCCAGTAATTGCCTATAACCATGTTTATTTAACCAATAGTTTTAAATTAAGAAAAATGTTTGCACAACAAAAGCTGGGAAATAAGCTACAAATGAATTCTCCTACAGGCCTAGAATTTAGCATTACAATGATAATTATATATTATATATCATATATCACATATCATATGTCATATTGTCATATATCATATAGGGCATAGTGTATAGCATGTAGCCTGTATTATGTATTATATATCATATATTATATATCATACATCATATATCACATATATTATATATTATATATTATATATTATATATTATATATTATATATTATATATTATATATTAGCAAAGCAACGGATCAAACATCAACAAATCTCTATGAGTTCAAGGGCAGTCTGGTCTACATAATGAATTCCAGGACAAGCAGGACTATGTACAGAGACCCTTTCTTTAACATATAAATAAACAAACAAACAAATGAACAAATAAATGGGGGATATTTGGTGTTTTAAGTATGTAATTCTTAGCAGCTTTTTTGAAGTATGTTGGTGGATCTTTGGGAATTTAAGGGTTTAGAAATGACAGTGATGTCATATTTCTATCCACTGCATGATTTACAGTGTAAACATTTATTTCCTGATAAATTTTAAGATTACTTTTGTTTTGTTTTGCTTTGTTTACCTCTTTCTACTACTTTTTCACACAAGCACATGCACACGTGTATGCACACTCACCTTCTAAAGCTCTCTCGGTATACTTGTTTCTTTTTTGCTGTTTCTTAAGTACAGTTTACTGGGTGTCTCATTCTTAATTGAAACTTTCTTTTTAAAATTTTATTTATTACAGTTGTATTTGTGTGTTTTTATGTGTTGGTGGGTGACAGTATAGTGTATTTATGGTACATCAAATGCGTGGTTAGAGGACAACCTTGGGACTTAGTTCTGTCCTTCCACTATGGGTTCCCGTGATCAAGCTCAGATCACCTGTGCCTTCTGAGTCATCTCACCAGCCCCCTTAACTGAAATGTCCTTCCCTGACAACCAAACTCAATTAACTTACTGTGGGAAAAATAGCTTTAATTTGTGTTTGTTGTGAATCAAGCTTTAGTTTACACATTTGCTTAAAATTCTCAGTTTCATCTTTTGCCAGATAGGGGATATTCAAAGCTGTGTTCACATGTACGCGTGCGCAGACACACACACACACACACACAAGGGCAGGGCAGAGACACAGACAGACGACTGACAGACAGACAGAGACAGAAATTTCTGGGTTGTTTCCTTTTAGTCCCATTTAGAAATGAGCAAATTATTTTCCGAGACTTTTTTTTTTTAGATATTTTCTTTATTTACATGTAAATTTCTCCATTCCCAGTTTCCCCTCCAAAAAACAAAGAAACAAACAAAAACAACAAAAACAAACCCCTGTTGCCTCCCCCTTCCCCATGCCTGCCACCCTGCCCTCTCCCACTTTCTGGCCCTGGCATCCCCTTGTTTAAAAACAAGCTTATCAAGTACAGTTGACAGCAACCAACTTACGTGACCACCAGAGTCTTTTCCAAGCTCTGTCTTAAATCTGGAGGTTCACTAAACAACTGACTTAGCCTTCCAACATCATCAATAGTCTTTCTATACTCCAGCAAACATCTCCTTCTTTCCTCCACCCCATAGGAACTCCCTCATCATTGGCCAGAAGGCTCTCTTGGTATCCACTTCTGCATCTGTCCATAAGTATTCATAATCACCTCAAAAGTGTATCAAGATATGTACACATGTATGTCAGGTTAAGTGGGGGCTTGTTCTACATCCTGTTCTTATGCTCAGCTTGGTAGAAACTGATTCTTAAAGCTTCTCATTAAAGCATCATATGGTCCCCCCAAAATTATAAGGCCACACCTAACTCCAATATACATCAAGGACTGTCTTGCCAAGGTGTCCGAAGAAGGATCAAAATATTTGTTAATTTTGTTTCTTCTATATCCTGTTTTAACCACTCTAATTTCCACTGACTCCACACACTCGGGGGAAAAAGAAAGTGATGAGCATGCACCTTGCTAGCCTCCTTTATATGTAGTCCAACTTCAAAGCCCAAGGATGGCACTGAGCATGTGAGGGGTGGTCTTTCCTGCTCTGATAATTTAATTAAGATATTTACTCACGGGTGCTCCCAGGGGTTTTTCTCTTAGAGCTTGTCAAATTGACAATAAGTGTCATCCTTCACTACACAACTTTTATCTAATTTGATGTTTAGTTTTGTTGTGGTTGTTGTGTTGTTTTGTTTTGTTTGCAATGTTTGCTTGTTCTGCAGTGCTAGAGAACAAGCACAGTGCTTTCCATACGCTATGCAAGTGCACCCCCTGGGCTATATCTGCAACCCCATAATATTTAATACCCTGTCTTATTCTATATTTTTTTACTGCTAATAACTCAATACTAGAGACTGGGTAAGTCCTAAAGAGGTTGACTGTATCTCACAGTTATTGTCCAAGGTCAAAAAAAAATCGATCTTGCCAGGGGACTCCTTCTTGGCAGAGTCTCAAAGTAACGCACAGCATCACAAATGTGCTCTGGCCCCTTCATCCTCTGTAGCGTACCATGGAGTTCCCTCTCTGATAACCTCATCCCAACCCCATTATGTCCCCTATCGAGGATTAACATTGAGTGTGAACCTCGGAGGATGGCTTCAAACCCAAGTCAATACAACACAGCATCTGATATTCTGCATATATTGGGCTCACTCTTGCAACATATAAAATATTCTCATTTATTCAATGAGAAAACTTTGGTGAAGATAAATAGCTCTCTTGTGCTCTTTCTGCATCCTCTACCTCAGAGCAACTTCTGTCAGGGCTGGTGACAATCACATGCCTCTCTAGTGAAGAAAAAGTTTAGAAGTACACTCCAAATAGTATTATAATGCTTTCAGAGATAACTTTTCAAATATTTAAATCCTTCAAATAATTTAAATGTGCTTGAGTTAATACAGTGTCCCTATTTTTAACTATTTATGTCAAATGTGCCTCTATACTATAATGACACAAATACATACTGCTACTGATACAAATTACACAGATATACTCAATTCTTATATAAAAAAAAAATCACAGAGTTCTTCTTTAAACAAAACAGAAGCCAAGTGTGGTAGTATACACTAGTAACCCCAGCACTCAATAGGCTGAGGCAGAAAGATTATGAGTTTGTGGCCAGCGTAGGCTCCAGGATGAGCTTGAAACAAGTCTAGGCTACAAAGTAAGATCCTGTATCCCCCAAATAAAATGAGAATGGAAACAGCTTTAACAATAACCAGTAAGAGTAATAAAAAGATGCTTTGTCATGATATGTGAATATTATATATCAATATCTGCATTTTTAAAGAGTAGAAGGGCCAGAGTGTCATGCCTGTCATTCACTTGGCAGGGTGAGGCAGGAGGACTGCATGAGGTTAAGGATAGCCTGGGCTACATAGTCAGAAGTCATGAAGGCAAAATGCATAGAGGGATACTGTTGCTTTTCTAGTCCATGAGATGACCCTATGGTAATGTCATTTATCAAATGTATGTGTTATAACTTTGAGGTTTGCTGTGTCACAGGCAAACTGACTCCCACTCTGGGGAATGCTTGGCCACTCTGCCACCACACCTCCATTCTCATTAAATGTTTTGACTGCTATGCACTGCTGTGATACTGTAAGAGCTGTAGGAATCGTGAGTGTCTATGTAATTTGCATCTATGGTAATGTATATTGTTTGCATATGGAACAGATGTGTGAAGACTGGACACAGCTGGCACAAATGTCGCTTTCCTGAAAGGAGGGGCAGACGGGTCTTTATATCTACACCTAGCAAACAAGGCCGAATATACTTCCTCACTCACCAGACATTCTAATTCTTAACCATTGTCTAGTCATTAAAGTCTTAATTTATAAAAGAAGAAAATTAAGATTGAATTCCAGTTATTTAACTAGACTGAAAGTCATTGTGAGCTTCAAAGATGAAAATGTTGCCACATTTCTCTGTTGAGAGCTGCTAAAGCACTTTCGGAAAGCCTACTGCTAAGGCAATGATGTATCACTTTTCCCTCCATTATATGTTTTTAATCAGAGCGTGACTTCACACTAGACAAAGCGATGCTTTATGCATGGGCTCTCTTGTTTTTGCTAAAATCTCCTGACATGATTAATTTTACTTTAATGCTTTTGTCTTGTTGTAATGGTAAGGATGATGGGTATAAACCAGGCACAAATACATGCTTTTCCATTATAATGCCTCTGAGCATTAAAAATATCTTAGATGAAAGGGAAAAAAATCACAGGAGACTGGTCCGACTGGAATTAAATTTCTTGCTACCTGAACACACAGTGCATGAGATTAAAAAAAAATGATTCAGTCATTGTTTTTAGTTTTATTTTGGGTATTTTTATAGCAATTTATTCATCTGTATGATGAGATCTGAGGAGGAGGAGAGAGACTGGAGTGCATGGATTTCTTGATGGCATTTGTTACTCTGCAAGGTTCACCTCCTTCCCAGTGCAAAGAGACTGAAATATTAACCAGTTCTATGCCAGGAGGGTATATTCACCAGGTCAAAGGACAGCAGGTGATAGTATCCCCAATTGATGCTTGGACTCAGATATAGGCTAATTTGCTCATAGTGATTTGCAACTTAATTGTATAAAATATATATTATTCATCTAATTTACATAAGGCAAGGATAGATCATTTTAAGAAGGAAATTATAGGTCATTAAACAAGTAAGGCCCTCTTTGTGAGCAGCCATTGGAGGACTGGCTCCACCACAGGCCACAGGTATGTTTTTCTCCTTCCCTGATAAATGATAGAAATGTGCCTATAATTGAAAAGTGTACCACCTCCTTCTTCCCACACAGCCTGTCTGCTTGTTTTATTTGTAGCCCAAGTAAATCTTGTTCCCTTAAGAATATCCCCCAACATCATCCAAGAGCACTTGATACAGTCATGAAGATATCCTCTATCTGTATGGTCCTACATGGTAACTACTAGCCACCAGTGGCTTCTAGACACTTAAATGAGGCTAATATGACTGACTGGAACACTGATTTTTCTCTCTTCATTTTATCATAATGAATTTAGGTTTTAACCACCCTCTTAGAACAAGTGGCTTCTGTAGCAGTAGCACAGCCCTGAGTAGTTCAATCTGAGTGGTGCCAGCGTTCATCATTTCAACCCAGTCTATCCCCCTGAAGACAATAAAAAAGTGACTTTTGTAGTTTTATTTCTGTTGCTATGAAGAAATGTCCCCACAGAAAACAACCTAGGGAAGAAAGAGTTTGTCTGGCCTAAACTAGTCCCAAATTACAGAGGATTGTTTGGGGAAGCCAGTGCAGGAGCATCGTATCTGTGGTCAAGAGCCAAGAGAAAGCAAACGCATCCTTGCTTGCTTGCTTGTTCTTACACAGCTTTCCTTAGTCAGACACAGTTCAGGACCATGACCATAAGATGGTAGTGCCCATGCTGGGCTGGGTCAATTAATTAACAATCAAGACAGCCTCTCAGGCACTCCATAGATGAACCTGATCTAGACGATTTGTCAATCGATGTTCTCTTTGTAGGTGATTTTTTTGTGGGTTGTGGAACACTGACAGTGTAAGTTTTACCATCCCAGTGAGCTCTATGTATTGAATCTAAACTGAAAAGCATGGACACCCCATGGAATCCATGGTCCTGTAATAGGACCTCTTCACCTCCTGCCTTCTCATGCTAATTTCATGAACTCTTGTGTGTGCATTACCTGTATCTTCATTGTCAAGAGCTATCATGATTATGCGCTGGACCCCTTAAGACAACACTAAAAAGCTGCAGGCAAATTCACAGAAGTTCACGAAGATAGACTGAGAAGCCACATGGTAAGGAAGAGTGGTTTTGCCTTCTAGACGTAGTTCTCAGCCTTCCTGATGCGGCAGCGCTTTAATACGCTTGCTCACACTATGGTGACCACACCATAAAGTTATTCTGGTGTCACTTCACAACTGTAATTTTTCTATTGTTACGATTCATAAAGCAAATATCTGATATGCAGGATATCTAATATGGGACCCCTGTGAAAGGGTCATTCTACTTCCCCCTCAAAAGGGTCATGACCCATAGGTTGAGAACCACTGTCTTAGAGCCTTTGGATCCCAGCATGGGAACTGAGTTGTTATATATATATATATATATATATATATATATATATATATATATATATATATATTTCCAAGAATTGACACAGTAACATACGAAGCACCTAAAACAACAAGAAAATATTTTCTTCCGGTTTTGGAAGGTGGTAAAGAACCATGCTGGGATCCGAATCTCTAAGGCAGAATCAATTCTCACTTTACCTCTGGTCGAGTGCTTAGCTTCTGGCGACCCCTGGTAACCCTCTGTAGTTTGCAGCCTCGCTATCCAGTGTGGGTCTGCTTCTTGCGTGGCATTCTTCCCTGTGTTGCTCCAGAACTGATGTTTCTCTCATCTCTCTTACAAGCATAAGTGCCTTTGTGTTTAGGATCTGCCCTGACATAATATGGCCTCCTCTTCCCTGGATTTTTATCTCTAAGGATGCTGTTTCCAAATCAGGTCCCTGATATACTGATCCTAGGTGTCAGAATTTGACCTTTCTTTTTTTGGAGATACAATCAACTTTCTGCACCAAAATAAGAACACATACAAAGGAAAAACAAAGTTCTCGTCAGTTCACTCGTATTTATTCATTTACTTCTCACAATAGCTCTCTACAACCATAGGCATTGCTTTTATTTATGCTTTGGAGGTCTATATGGAGGCACAGAGACATGCAGTGATTTGCTCAAGGTCACACAGATGGTAAATGGCAAAGCCAGAATGTGTACCAAATAAAGCCCCAGAGCCCGCACCCTTGCTGCTTCTCATTACTCTGGTAATAGCAGAGTACGTGTTGTAAAGGAGTTAGAGCTAAAACAACAGTCGGCAGGCTCCTTGATAGGTTCCCACAGAAAGGAAAGTAAAAGGGAGTACACCCTGCACAAACGGAGTGCCTAACATCACAGGCATGCTTACCTACTGATCCATCCCTGCTCACTTGACTTTTAATTGAAGACTGAAGAAAGAATACAGCAATTATTTCTAGCAAATGCTTTTTCCATATCCTTTGATTTGGTCATCTATTAGATGATATCTATTGTATAATCTGCTGAATTACCCTGCTAATATTATGCGTTACTTCAACTTATTCATACATGTTATAATTCCCTTGCTTCCCTAGACTAAATTAAATCATAAAATACCTTTTTAAAAAGAAGGAAAGAAAGAAAAGGGGGCTTTGTGTTATTTTCTGGTAAAAGCTATTTTAGCATAACATGTTCTTTATTCCCAAAACACTAGAAATTTCCACCATCCCCTTTTTTGTGGACTCCCTGTCTTTCAAAAATGTTAACTGTAAGGTCTATGTGCCAACACCTCTAAGGAAGATGTGCCTCAGCCTAGTATTGTGGTGCATACCTTTAATCTAAGCAATTGAGAAGCAGAAGCCGACAGATGAGCTGCAGGCCAGCCAGGGTTATATAGTTATATCCTGGGTTATAAAAAGAAAGAAAGAAATTCTATCTCATGATGTACTAATGATACAAAGGTACACTTTGTGAAATGTTAGCGGACTTCAGACCTCTCAAACAATTGACATTCTCTTCATAGGAGATTGTGGGGTGTGGAACATTGATAATGTAAATGTCATCATTCCAGTGAGCCCCATGTATAGAATCTAAACTGAAAAGCATGGATAAGCCCATGTGACCCATGGTCCTGTACTAGGGCTTCACCTTCTGCCTTCTTATGCTAATTCCATGAACCCTCATGTGTTCATTACCTGATATATTCATTGTCAAGAGCTATCATGATTAAGCACTGGATCCCTTAAGACAACACCAAAATTCATTCACAAATCTGTTTGAAGTTTTCTAGTGCTGTAACCATTAACTTTACCAACTATCAAGATCTGCTTTTATGTGTGCATAAATATTTCATGAGACAAAACTCCTTCTTTCACTTTAAGGTCTTCAGGGGTTTTTTAAATAATAAGATATCCTTTTACTCTTTATTATTGTCAAAAACCTGAGTCATTCGCCTCAACTGAGCAACAATCAAAAGATAGGCACAGTGAATTAAGGAGATGCTCAATGGCTGCTTGCTTTCAATTATATCATGAAATTTACAGAGGCTCAATGCCATATTGTGACTGTCACAAGTACATGCAAATAGGTTTCTAAATGTAATGCAGGCAGCAATCCAGGCTGGTTCTCAGAAGTGACTTGAACCTCTAATGTCCAGCTCAGTTGTGAATCTGTCCCTGCAGCTCCATCTTCCATGCTTCCTTAGGTTAGTCTCAGCCCCAAACTGAGAAGTATCAGTAAACACAGGCACAACACAAAGGCAGGAGACCAGGACCACCAAACTCCTTTGCTACACGGAATCGCTTTTGTTGGCCTTTAGAAAGAGTTAGGTTTCCTGTACTCTGTTAGAAAAAAAATGAAGCTAAAACAGAGTATGATGAAATTAAATTAAATTAAATCAGTCCCACAAAGAGAAATATTATGTGTTGTCTATCACTTGTGGAGGAGGGTTGTGATGGGAGAGGATAAAGGGTTATTGAGGGAATATGTTTAAACTACATTGAATATCTTCATGGAAATCAATTTATGCAAGTGGATGAGATATAAATTTTATAAACGGAAACAGAATGCATATTTTTAAAGAAGTTGCTGGTACAGACTGTGTTTTAGTCATTTATAACTATGATAGCTGATGGGCTGCATAAAGCCAACAATGAGAGTTCAATGCCTTTTTTCAGCTCAGCTGGCTTCCTACACAGGAAAAACAAATCGGCAAGCCATAGGCTGTGTGCACCCCAAGCAGCCCCTTATAAGTAAAAGTGCCTGTTGAAAGTAACAGTCTAAAGAAAGACCTGGAGAACAACACAAGCCCATTAATACTCCTGGAACAGAGCAGGACATCTCTTCTGCTGACAGCGGCTCCCTAGCATCGTCCTCATGCATGCTAATTCATTAAGCAGAACTGATGGGGACAGAGAGAGTCCAGGGCTCTGCGAGGGCGTCTGTTTTCCTTGTTTGTAGAATACAGCATGTCACTTGAAGGAATGCAAATAGCAAATGCATGCATGCAAACATATTTCCCAAGATAAATAATTTCACCACCAACTTTTCTCTTCTGAGAAAAATGTGTTAGCACTCATTGTTTATCCACTTGTCAGCAAAGATTTCCTGTAAAGTGCCAGCCAGTAAATATTTGGGGCTTTGCAGCCATAAGGTCCCTGTTGCAACTACTCAACTTTGTCCTTGTAGCACAAAAGCAGCCATGAACAATCAATGAATAAGCACAGCTGTATTCCAGTAGAACTTTATCAGCAAAATAGAGCAAGGGCAGGCTTTGGCTAGCAGGCTGAAGTTTGCCACTACTGTCCAGACCAGCAGTTCTCAACTTCTGGTTTGCCTCCCTTGGTGGGTTGAACAACCCTTTCACAGGGGTCACCTAAGACACTGGAAAATGTAGATATTCACATTATCATTCATAACAGTAGCAAAATTGCAGTTATGAAGTAGCAATGAAAATAATTTTATGGTTGGGGGGCCACCACAAACAGAGGAACTGTATTAAAGGGTCACAGCATTAGGAAAGTTGACAGCCACTGCTCCAGACAAAGCATCTATTAATTTGTTCACAAATTATACCACTTGGTTATGAAACAATGATTATTGTAATATTAATAATTAATATTTATTACACTGCCCAAGTCCTTTGCATCTATTAATTCGTTCAGCGCTCACACCATACACTGATGAAAGTTCAATGACTCCCATTATCTAGAGGAAGACTCCAGGGCAAAGAACAGAGAGCTTGTCAGACCCCACAGATCAGAAGCACAGGCATATTCTGAACTCAGAGCTTCTTCTAGAGTTCAATCCATATACTACACAGGTAAGTGACCCCCAAGGAACTGGCTGACCTTGGTCTTCGACTTCATAGGCAGACACTGTTCTGAACACAAACAAAAATGGTTTCTTTGCCCGCACCATGAGGACAGATACGGTATCTATCCCTGGATCCCCATGCCTGACTCATACACACAGTCGAATCAGAGGATTAGATCTCCTGCTAAAGTACCAGAAGCAAACAAACACGGCTTCAGAAGACATGGAGTCCCCAAGAGAGCAAATATAGATTGTGATGAGGTTCCAACCTTCCAATAGTATGTACAGCAGTTCAATAGATGTAGTTGGTTTATAGTCACATATATTATGCATTTGCATTTGCAAATACCTATTACATAACCCAGGTCTATTGGAGGATCATATGTGCAAAAGAGATAGGGGATAAAAATCGAGGAAGAAGAATTTTTATTTTAGCAACACCAGAATGTGTAATGAAGACTTAATTGAACAGTTAACATGAGGTCAGTGTTACTACTCTTCCATCTTATTGATAAGAAAATCGGGAATGTGGGCATCACTGTTTCCTGGTGAGGTAGCAGAGAAGCTCAGGCAGCTGGGCCCAGAGCCTGCCTCAGCCCCACGCACCATCACTTTTACATTGAATTTACTAATTTTGAAGACTTAATAAATCATATTTATTGTTTATTTATGTAATTCTTGTATGTATGATCACACCCTCGTGTGTGCTCATTCACTCTCATACTACAGTGACTGTGTAGAGGCCAGAGGACAACGTAAGGGCATCTGTTCTCTCCCTCTACCATGTAGGCCCTGTGGATCAAGCTGACCTCAGATCATGGTCTTGGCCACTAGCTGATTTATTCCCCTGAATCTTATCACTAATTTCTGGTTGTGATTTTAATTGTGGACAGGTATTAAGGACCCTTTGGAAGTGTGAATGTTTATTTATTGAATGGAGTTCATCTTCGTAACAGCTCTAGGCAATGCATTGTATGTCTTCTCTGTTGCAAGGCACTTTCAGGGCTATTAGTCAATGGGCACCCCCTAATATCCCATGAGATAAATAGGTCACCATTTATTACCCATATTTGACATTTCTGGAAACTAAAGTTCAGAGTGGTTAAGTGACTTGTCAAGGTCACACAATAATTGATGAATTTGTGGCTCAAGCCCTTGGCTTCTGACCTAATTTGGTCCAGCGTTCTTTCTATTAAACCAAGTTCTGTAAAACCTTATTAGGATTTCTTTGACCTGTAACTGACATCATTTGATCTCTTTCTACCATGATTTTTTTTCTTCCAACCAGATTATTTAGAAAACCATTTCTACCTCAGAAGTGTTTAAGTCACCATAGCTAAGCCAGGTATTGTGGTACACGCTGGTAAACCAAGCACTGAGGAGGCAGAGGCAGAAGAATCATTACAAGTTCAAGGCCAGTCTGGTTTACTTAGGTAGTGAGTTCCAGTCCAGTCACAGCTACACAATGAATGGGACTGTGTCTCCAAAACACCATAAAAAAATTATCACCATAGCCATTGTGAATGGAAAATAATTCCCAGCTTGCAAATACAGAGGTGAACACACACAGTGTTGGATTAAAATTCAGGCACCTCAGTGGTTTATAACTCAAATTCTAGCAGGAAACAGACAATATCCTATAGTAGAAAAAGAGCTCCTGTAGAGAGCTACAGCAAGAGGAAGGCACACTGTCCCTCCCCAACCCAGGGCTAGTAATCCCCCCGCCCCCAGCACTGTGACCACCATCATTCTGAAAGGCAAGTGAAGGGAAGGGGAGCTTCAGGAATGGACACAGACAGTCGTGTGTGGAAGAGCCCATTCACACAAATTAGGACAGCCTACAGAAGGGCCCAAGAAGAACAAAATCTTTGCCTTTTCTCCTTCCCTCCATCAGTCTGAGGATGCACTTAACTGTGAGCAAGTAGCCACAAGAAGTGCAGTGTCAGGTCACAGAGGAGAGTGTGGCTCTTGGGCGACAATGAGATGTCCAGTATTCCATTTGGGACTGCTACCCTATGTCAGAGGCTCAAATCAATAACTGAGAATGTCAAAGTACCAATATATTTTCAGTTCTTGGGAACTGTGTTATCTGATTTGGCTCACTTAAGCTTCCTTAAAGTCTTACAAGCTTTAGATTTTTTTATTTGAGATCAATTGGCCCAAACGCAAGTAAGCAAATTGGAATAGATAAATAAGGAGATAGATGAACTAGGGACATGTCAGGACCGCACAAGTGACTGTGTCCCCCAAAAGATGGGTGGCCAGTCTGACCACCAGTGTTGGGCAGTTTTTATCCCCTTCCACCATGTTTTCCCCCAAAATGAAGGTACTGCCCAAAGGATAGCATGTGCCTGTGCACATTGAGTATGGATTGAAAACTGGTTCACTTCAGCTTTACAGAGTACACATGTATTATTCACTTTTATAGACTATGTCATGGCATCTGCAGTGACTCTGTTGCCTCTGGGCCAACAGCACTGGCAAATGGCTGCTGCTCTCCATCATCTCCATTTTTTTTTTTTTTGCAGAGTGCAGCCCACCCAGTGTACAGCTCCATTGGTCCAAGCTCTTGCCTCCCTATTGCTCATATTTACTTGACCCCAGGCTGTTTCTGAAAGGTAACATATCTGAGGATGCTACAGGCTTGAGCAGGGAGCTTGTGAAAATTATCAAATACTAAAGGAAAAACCAGGGGATCAGGTCACTCCCAAAGAGAGGCACATGAATAGTTGTGGATGTCAACAGGTAATCAGGTCTCTGGTTATAATCTGAACCAGGTAGGGAGGTTTGGGACAAGATTGCCCCAAACTTATTTAGCTAGAGAATTGAGATCTTCCTTTTCCACATAGAGATTTTCCAATTGGTAGCTGAGGAAACTCAGTCATGTGAAAAAGAAGAGTTTGAAAAAAAAATGCTTGATTAATTAGCCATTAAAAAGAAATGTGTCAACAGCATCAGTAAAGGCCCATTAAAGGGAAACTATTTAGTTATGGACAAGGGAATGAAATCTCTATCCTGGATGGAAACCTAACATTCTAATCTGTGAGTCCAATAAGTGTGAGTCCATAAATGTGAGTCCATATGTGTGAATACAGTAGACCCTGATCGGTCACCTGCCTAAGGGACTACCCTTCAGGAAAGAGGGATCACTGGTAGGAAAGCAGGATTACATCAAACACAGCTAAAAAGATAGGCATAATAATTATGTCTTTAATTAGATAATGTTCTTTTCTGTCCCAGAATTCCTTGCCCCCTAGTACAGTCCCTAAAAGCAACCTAGAGGTTTACAGGGTCAGTCTGCTCACTTTTCCAACTCAGACAGGCAAAACTTTTCCTTTCCCTTTGTTCTCACTTTCTTTCTGATCTGGACAGAGTATGAGTATGCTTTCTGGTACCCTAGCCTTCCTTTCCCTTTCTCCGTCTTAGTTAATGTTCTATTACTGTGAGAAGACTGTAAAAGTAACTTTTATTCACCAAATATAATTGTTGTCTCAGACAGAGGCTTACTGCTGAGTAAGCTCACACTTTCTAGCTCTTTCTGAATTCTGGTTGTCTGGTTCAACTCAGCTGTTCTTGCTCAAAACTCTTCTCCAAAGCTGACTGATTCAAACTGACTTCTTATGGCTTCTAACTGAATTGTTCTACTTGGCCTCAGACTAACTCTAGCCATCTGTTCTAATCTTCTTGTTCATTCTCAATCCGTGACTCATTTTGTCTTCACCTACAACCCGTCTCTATAAAACTGTCCTAATAAAACTGCCTTCTCTTTCTCCCCCCCTTTCCTCTGCTGTTCTCTTAAGTAGCCTTTCTTTCCTGTCCATTCTCCTGAGACTTGGATGTATCCTATCTCACTCATTCTGTCAAATCTTTCTCTGATTCACCACTTTGTCTGCCCCATAATTAGATGGCACGTTCAAACATGGCTGCTTCCTTCTACAAACTAACTTTACCTTGTTAGTGATTTAAAATGTATACTAAGGGCATGTCTGTAGTTCAGCAATATCATACCGTAGTCCAGGGCATGTCTGCATGCTGGCTGGATCTTATCTTTGGATGTGATCCCTTGCTAGAGTAGCCATGTTGTCTGGATTAAAATTCCCCAACAAACAGCACTATGACTAAGGGAACTCTTTTTTTTTTTTTTTTTAAATATTTCATTGGGTGCTTCATTACAGTTTTTGAAGCTTAGTCCATGATCACCATGGCAGGAAGTAGATAGGAACAGAACTGGAACCATAGTCGAGAGCTTTACATTCTCATCCGCAGGCAGAGAAAAAAAGACACTGGTCCTGGCTAGATATTGGAAACCCCAAAGCCTACCTCAGTGACATGGCTCTCTCTAACAACATCACACCTCCTAGTCCTTCTAATCTCTCTCTCATACTTCTGCTTCCTGATGACTATGGATGCAAATTATATGGTCTTTGAGAGCCATCTTCATTCAAACCACCACATGCTCTGCACCCTCCCTTTCCCACCACTGGCTGGCTGTCCTCCATGTGGCTGACTTCCATGGTGCTTTAACTCAAACCTGTAGCTGTTTTGTTGTCCTTTTTTCCTCCGTTCGACTCTTCTGGCAGCTGCTGTGGCTTATAGCTTGCCTGCCCTGCAGTTTTTCTTTTAAGTTCTAATGAAATTGTCCTCCAACTTCTGTTTGGGTGTGTTTTTAAATTCTTTTATTTTCTGGTATCATCTGGTACCCCAAATGGGACTCCAGGTCTTTATCCCCTCCACTTCTTCCCGAGGCGTCTGATTCTTTTCTGGTTACTTTTGCTATGAATGGACACTGGCTTTGCTTGACTTTCAAGAAGAAATGTGTCAAAATTATGAAGAGGGTTACTTCTCTTCAGGGAACAGAAAACAACTGGGAATCAGAGAAACCCTTCCATTTGCCACCAGCTTATCTCACACTGTACACAGGTAAATGTTGCTTTACAGTCAACCATAGATACTCAGGATTACTCTGGGCAGGATTTCAAAGGTAGATTTTGTTCAGGGGTATTAATCCCCACAGGAATTACTTTGATGCTTGTGTTAACTTTAAAAAAGTAAAATATCAAAGTAATCCTTTGATACTTGTCTCTATCTATAGGCCAGGATGTCATGGAACTTGTTATGTAGCCCAGTCTGGTCTCAAAAACCTCATTTTCCTGGCTCAGACTCTCTCACATTGAGATCATGTACATGCAACACCACACATGCTTCTGAAAGTCATTCTGTTCCACATTAAATACATGGCTCCTATCAGATGTATTTACACTCACTAGTTATGCTTTCTTCTGATGCCAAGTATTAGGGAATCAGAGAAACCCATCCATTTGCCACCAGCTTATCTCACACTGTACACAGGTAAATGTTGCTTTACAGTCAACCATAGATACTCAGGATTACTCTGGGCAGGATTTCAAAGGTAGATTTTGTTACTTTGCTATCCTCTACCTGTTTGTATAATTTAAGTGCCCAGATTTTGGGGAACAACCATACTGTAGTCAAGAAAGGACAAAAGCAGCCAACCTTATCACACCATTGCATCCTCACTCACAGGGCAGAAGAGCCTCAGTACCCAGAACCTCCTTTGATTACCTTGCTACATTCCCTCCTCTCTGTCCTCCATCTTGTCAAATGCTCATATTTCCAGTCTTAAATTCCTCATGCTTCCAGAAGACAAGATGAAGAACTTGAGGAAAAGGAGAATAACAACCATTTTGAATGTATGGTTCAACAAGGTTGATGTGGCATGGAAGCCAGGTGGAGCAAGGTGTCAGGTGGCCATGACTTCTGGTCCACAGAGAACCTATTCTGCACATTTTAGGACTCTCTGTGCATCCTTCATCTTGGTGACAGTCTTTAATGAGAAGACAGCTTTGGAAAAGCTGTGCTTTCTTGAGGATCTTTCTGATCTCTTTTCCAACTTAAAGTTCCAGTGTTTAACAGAATGTCATCCCTAGTGCTCTTCCCTCTGCACTTGCCTGGTGCTGTGGCATTGACAATAGTTGGTGATGATTTTTCTTTCAAATCCCTCTCTCCCGAGACAACCTGCTGAATGGCTCCTGACCATTTCCATTTGGCCTTGGTATCAGGCCTTCAGATCTACTCTATCGTTGTTGTTCTCTATTAAAGAAATGGCATCTTCTTCTCCACATCCTGAAAACTTGCATCATCCCCGAAGCCTCTTCTCCAACTCCTTCTACAGCTCATCAACAAATGCTATCACTGTTACCTTCTATGTCCATTCTAATCCACTGTCTCAGCTCTATTCACACTGTCAAGCCCAAGGGTAGAATCTATCAATGAATCCAAAAAACACTCAAGATGAAACCCACCTTAGGGCATCTCAACTTCCTCATACTCATTTTCTGCTATTTCTGCTCTTTCACATATTTTCCTTCAATTTTTCCAACTTGATTCCTGCAGATTACTGAAAGAGAGCCCTCCCAATATTCTGGACCACTGTTCACACCTTCTTCTCAGTGTCAAACGTTTTGTCTGTTTAATTTCAGATTAAGATCTCTACAATTTTCACAAACAACTTGCTTTCTAGAATACCAAGATAGAGTAGATATAGAATGTTAGGAAAGCATGTGTATTACAGTTCATTCTATCTAGGAACTGAGGAAACTCTGAAATCACCTCTCAGAACATACTGTCCCCCTCTTCCATTTTGTCATATAACCTGCCTATACTTACCTTGGAAAAACAATTGCTGCCATTGTCACTCTCTTCTCAACTGGAAGCAAGGATATTGTGCCTTCTTGTTGTTGGTGATGTTTGTTGTTGGTGTTTATTGTTGCTGTTGTTCTTATAGCCATTCGGTGTCAGGCACATGTAGTAATTATTGAAAAAAAACAATGAGTAATCAGTAAGACCAGCTTAAGCCATCCCAGGAATCAATAAACTGACATCAAAGTCATCTCACTCCAACGTATTATTTATACAGTGAATTGTCTCATCTTGATAAAATGTTATACTGGGAGGCTCAAAATATTGTTAGCTGCAGGCAAAATATCAGAAGTTCATCCTGAACTTTGACTCTTTGGGGGAATTCATGAGATATGGAAATACTGTTCAATACTGAAGCTTGTGGGTAAACTTTGAAATGTCCCTGTGAACCCCTCATTTAGCAAAGCAGGGACTAAGCAGATGTTGAAAGTCCATGCTTAGGCCAAGTTATGGTGCTGTATGTACGTACCCAACTGTTTTGGATTGGGCCCTTATTTTCAGAAATCACTATTAAATATGATGGAGAATTTTCACAGAGGCTATGGAGGAAACACTGATATATTTCAAACTCTTGTTATAATCAAAAGTATATGATTTATAAGTTAGCTGTCTATATAAAAGAATTTCTTAGATTAGAATATATAATATTAAATATTGGTGGAAACCTGTGTTCTAAGTCCATTTCTTCATCTTTTTTTTCAACTTTTTGAAATTGATTTAAGTATTATTGCATTATGATGAGAAAAGATACATAATTCAGTTTATCTGAATTTGTTAACATTTAAAAGTATATTTTAAATAAATAGAATTACATCACATTCTTCTTTGCCTTTTGTACCCCAACTCCTCTCAGAGACCCCACTTCAATACCTGCAATACATTTTCAGGTTTTTTTATTTTGTCATATTCTTTAAAAGTTATAAAATAGTGTAACAATAAAAAAGGATAGTATAAAAGTTGTTTGATATAAAACAATCAATTAAACAGTCTTATGTAGATGCTTGTCTGCATCAATACTGAAAATACGTACATTTTTCTCAATATAAATTTTAAATAACTCCAAACATATTAGCTGTACATTTTAAAATAATACATCACTACTAGTTTTTTTTTTAATGAACATAAATAGATAAAGTCTTTTTGTTTGTTTGTTTTGTTGGTTGGTTGGTTGGTTTTTTACAAGAGCTTAAAATCTGGCTCTTACTGTGGTACAAGCCCAAAATAAGAACAATTTTTAGACATTGGAGTTCATTGTAATAGGACTGTACTTCAATGACCCTCTCATCAAAAAAGGATTTTACCTCCCTAGTAGCTAATCTAAGAGTTGACAGTTCTGCTGTGCCAAGGAGTGAATTGTAGGCACGATTTTTGGATACAGATTTCCTGCTATGGTCAAAGCTATTTAACTGGAGTGATTGCCTTTATTCTCAGCCCACAGAGAACAGGTTACATTCATTTAAAAAATGGTGTGTGTATTAAGATGGTCTATCCATGAAGTCATTCACCAACTGTTTTAATGAACAATGGTTCTGCTTGGAGGGTGGCACAGACATTAGGTGAGGGTAAAAATCTGGTTCATTGGCTGTGATGATTTTGAAAAGCATTCATATCAGAGGAAGAGTAACTTATAAAGTTCTCTTCTTCAAAATTCAGTCTCCCTCTTTGTTGTTCTCTTATAAGCCACCTCCTAAGTTAATTGTTTATGTCCCTTTTGGCTGTATAAATAATTTTGAAATGTATAAGAAGTTCTAAAAACCATACTATAGTATAAAGATATAAAACAAACAATAGTACTAATAGAGAGGCTGAGAGAGGAGAAGCATGGTTTCAAGACCATTATGTGGTACCCAGTAAGACACTGTCAAGTACAAACAAGCAGAAAGTGTATATGGATTGTACAATATTGGACCTATTTCTCCAATTACCAAATTGGAGAGACCACCAGATGATAGCCAACAAATTTCCAGTTCCTCATACATTTGAATTTGAATTGATTATGATGTCTTGGTAATATTAATTTTCATGTTAAGAGATATTAAGAAAAAGTATTTTTACTTCCTCTTATTTTTGTTGTTAGAGGTGGAATTATGTTTGTGTGAGTTTGTTAAAAGGTTACTTTCTTGCTTCTTCTAGGGTGTAGTTTTTGCTGCTTATGTTGGTGTTTTCCCTCTATTATCCTTTGTAGGGCTGGATTTGTGGAAAGATATTGTGTAAATTTTGTTTTGTCATGGAATATCTTGGTTTCTCCATCTATGGTAATTGAGAATTTTGCTGGGTACAGTAGTCTGGGCTGGCATTTGTGTTCTTGTAGGGTCTGTATGACATCTGCCCAGGATCTTCTAGCTTTCATAGTCCAGAGGGTGGGAATCTGCTGTAATTCTGATAGGCCTGCCTTTAAAGGTTATTTGACCATTTTCCCTTACTGCTTTTAAAATTCTTTCTTTGTTTAGTGCATTTGGTATTTTGATTATTATGTGACGGGAGGAATTTCTTTTCTGGTCCAGTCTATTTGGAGTTCTGTAGGCTTCTTGTATGTTCATGGGCATCAATTTCTTTAGGTTAAGGAAATTTTCTTCTATAACTTTGTTGAAGATATTTACTGGCCCTTTAAGTTGGGAGTCTTCACTCTCTTCTATACCTATTATCCTTAGGTTTGGTCTTCTCATTGCATCTGGATTTTCTGGATATTTTGGGTTAGGAGCTTTTTGCTTTTTGCATTTTCTTTGACTGTTGTGTCAATGTTTCCTATGGTATCTTCTGCCCTGGAGATTCCCTCTTCTATCTCTTGTATTTTGTTGGTGATGCTTGCATCTATGACTCCAGATCTCTTTCCTAGGTTTTTTATCTCCAGGGTTGTCTCCCTTTGTGATTTCTTTATTGTTTCTATTTCCATTTTTAGATTCTGGATGGTTTTGTTCATTTCCTTCACCTGTTTGATTGTGTTTTCCTGTAGTTCTTTAAGGGTATTTTGTGTTACCTCTTGAAAGGCTTCTAGCTGCTTACCTGTGTTCTCCTGTATTTCTTTGAGGGAGTTATTTATGCCCTTCTTAATGTCCTCTATCATCATCATGAGATGTGATTTTGGATCTGAGTCTTGCCTTTCCGGTTTGATGATATGTCCAGGACTTGCCATGGTGGGAGAATTGGGTTCTGATGATGCTAAGTAACCTTGGGTTCTGTTGTTGCTTATGTTCTTATGCTTGAACATCTGGTTATCTCTAGTGCTATCTGCCCTGGCTAAATGTTATTGGGGCCTGTCCTTCTGGTGATCCTGGTTGTGTCAGAACTCCTCAGAGTCAAGCTGTCTCTGTGATCCTGGGATTCTGGGATCCTGTGATCCTGGGCTTATTAGAGCACCTACAAGTACAGCTTCCTCTGGGAATTATGGGACTCACTGCAGAGTTTGCACCCAAGATCTTCTCAGGGGACTGACCTAGACAGATCAGAAGGAACCTGTGCCACTCATCTGGTGAAGTTCCTGTGTGCCTGAGTCCTGCTGGTCCCAGTTACCCCCAGTGTTGGGACAGATGTTGTGTCCTCACCTTTGATCCTCTGGAGATTTTGTGCCCAAGGTCTGCTCAGGGCAGTGGCCTAGACAGACTGGAAGGAACCTCTGCCCCATTTTCTTCATCCTTATTTGGTAGTAGTGGTGAGAGTTTGGTTTGGAGATACTGTTTTCTTCTGTCCACTGGTGTTTAATCTCTGTGATTTCCTGCTAAGTATCAATGAGATTAGCATGCTAGGTGGGTCATCTGCATATTTAGAAACATAAGTTCTACCAGGTTTAAATTCAGAGAAAGAAAGTCCTTTCTACACTGAAAAGTGTCCCACAAGTGTGATACATCCTTACTGTATCCAGTAAAGAGAGGACAGCCTGAACAGAGGCAGACTGTGACAGACTGTGACATTGCATTTTCAATTTAGGAAATGGCAGAGTTGGGAACTGTAAAAAGGTGAGTTAAGATCAGGTGTAATGGATTATATGAAACACATTTGGATCTTATCCTGTAGTCAGTAGGGATCCGCCAAATATCTTTGAGCAGGAAAATAACATAATTAAGTTTGTGTTTAAGAAGCTAATTTTGGATGAATTGGAAAAGGAGGGATTGGAGCCAGGATAACCATTTATTACATGACCCAGGCAGAGGCTAATAAGGGTCTGATTTACAGTGATAGTTACAGAAGCTAAGACTAGCCAATTTGAAGGTAATTTCATAAGTGGAGTTAAACATCACTTGCTTACTGCTAGGCAGTACAAGGTGAGAAGCTTTGGTTGACCAGATGGAGCTGGTACTATTGAGCCAAAGAGAAAGATGTGGTATGTTTAGAGGTAGGAAGGATTAATTTGGTATCAAACTTGCTAGTGTGTGTGTGTGTGTATGTGTGTGTGATAATCAGCCTTATGCATGGAATTTTCAGAGCCATTCATGTATCAGTAAAGAAAAAAAATATTGACTAAGATATTTTCAGGAATTTTTTTCACATAGTTCTAGAAAATGTATTTATTCAACGAAATAAAAATGGTTAGTAACACAAATCCAAAAGTCAGCATGTAAGTGGGCAATATCATTGAGTTCTGGGGAAAAGAGTTGGGCAGAGAAGAGAGCTAATGACTCACCTCTAAGAACACAAGATGATTTAAGCTCATTGTCTCACATAAAGAGTGAATCCATAAATTCTATGAATACACAATTGAAAGAATGAATGAATACCTGTTTTTCTTTTTCTTTTTTTTTGTGAGACAGGGTTTCTCTGTGTAGCCCTGGCTGTCCTGGAACTCACTCTGTAGACCAGGTTGGACTCGAACTCAGAAATCCACCTGCCTCTGCCTCCCAAGTGCTGGGATTAAAGGCGTGCGCCACCACTGCCCGGCTGAATACCTGTTTTTCAAAAATAGATAAGGAAATAAAGTAAACCAAAATTTAAAAAACACACACACACAATTTATATGATTTTTAACCTTAGCCACCACATTCTTACTGCACACAAAATAAAACCAAATTTTTCCATAGCTGATATCTGACCGAGTTACTCATATTCACCACTGCCCTTTGCCTCTTTCCACTCGCTGGAGAATTAGATTACCAAAAAGCATGGCAGAGGAGGCTGCAAAGAAACACTAATAAATGAGCAAGAGATGCAGCAGACCACTGGTCAGTCATTGAATCATCATAAGTTGACTGTATTTTTAAAACACAGTCATCATTCATCATTATCCTGTATGAAATCCTGTTTCCAGTTAATAAAAATGTTCCCCTCAAAATCATGTCTAAATGTCAGATGAACGGAATTCAGAGGATGAAAGCATAAAATTAGTGTGTGCTATCAGAAGCACCACTGTGGCCTTTTTAGTAATCTTGTCGACTTTTCCGATCTTTGCAATTGAAGGTCCACCTGCAGGCAGCACATCTCATCTCATCAATGTGGACTGAAGATGGGCTTGGAGCATCCTTTGCCAGCCCACATGCTCTGATTGGCTTGAGAGTGATTTTCTACACGAAGAGTGAGCACTCAGACTTGCCATCATCATCTCTGACTGTTAAAGGCTCAAAAAAATCACTTGTGGCTTAGATGAGAAGTATAATCCATAAGGGATCTTGGTTAAAATGGTGAGGGAGAATAAAATGCACATTTAGATTAATTAATTTCAAAAATATCGAGGCAGCAGAGATTGTTCAGTGATTAAGGGCATTTGTTGCTCCTTCAGAGTACAGTTCCCATCTCCCAGAAAGACGGAAGGAAGGAGGGAAGGAGGGAGGGAGAGAGGGAGGGAGGGAGGGAGGGAGGGAGGGATGGGTGGTGGGGGAGATCTTAAAATATATTAATGGTTGAGCACATGTGAACTGGCAAAAAATTGCAAGAGCGTGCCTTTAGATGAAGAAGCAAGATATTGAGAAATGCAGTTTATTTTTTTATAAAAATCTATCCTTAACAATTTAACATAGGGCATCCGTGCTTAGGATCTGTCCATATGAACTTTGAATAATAAAATTAATTATCTCATGTTGCTTCAGAAATATGATATTAAAAAAGGCAGGCTATTGTGAATATCTAAAGAATCAGAGTTAGATTTTGGTTCTACTCTAATATTTGGAATTTGTTTAGGAAGATAAAATAATATTTAACAGTATTGCCCAAATCAGCATAATACACATAAAAATAGGTAAGCACAAGACTTTCTAATACATTCCTAAGTTCTGTCCTACTGGAGAAGTTTGCCTTTTTATTGTTGTTGGTTGTGGTCTTAGGGCTGAATGTCTGAGCCGAGATCTTACTGCTGTTTCCTGGGGGGGAAGTGAAGAACAGCGTCCACCATCTAGTGGCTCAGATGAGAACTGCACTGACCAAGTGCATTTGAATAGGAAGCAGTAAAGGTTGTCTGCAGCCCTGGCAGTGACAAGCTTACTTCTTGCTTCAGCATTTCTCCTCGGGGCTGAGAAAAGCTGACGTGGATGCCATGACTTCCATCAGAAAGACGAAATCTAGGAAACGAAGTTAAAATCCCACTTCATTTCCATGATGAGTCTATAATGACTCTGCTTTAATGAGAGCCTTTACGAGTCTGCTAGAACCAAAGTTAATACTACCGGTATAGCGTGCTGCTGTATGATGGATGCAGTGAGGGACTTGGATAAAAGAGAAATGTGTTCCTTTTGTGATCACACACTAAATGGGTCCATTTCTTCTATGAATCTTTACCACCTACGCAGTGGCTGCCAGTCGGTAGACTTCTACAGGGCTATAGAGTCAACACTGCAGTGGCTGCCAGTCAGTAGACTTCTACAGGGCTATAGATAGAGTCAACACCGCATCTTTCCTTAGCTGCACAGGCTCGGGATACATGCTATTTAGACGGACTATATAATGTCTCTACATAATCTGGACTCCTGACAGCTGTTTTGAATGTAATTAGCAAGAAAGTAGTTCTAAACTACCTATAATTTATTCATTGCATAATTTTCACCGTTCATCCAGGAGTATGCAAAAATGTACTTGTCTATATTTAAACATATGTGTAAATCCAAAACAGTGTGTTTTAAGGCATGCAGCAGTCTTGGTGGTCTTGAGTTCTACAACCTCACTTTGAGGTATTACTAAGGAAACAATCGTCCACACATTACAGAATAATCCTCTCAGCAAGATTTCAGTCCTGATTTGTTTGACTACCATGAGATTGCTGAATCCGTTTAGCCATAGAAAAGACAGTATTGCGCTGTTCAAAGATAATGAAGGCCTATATTTATTAAAAGGAGAGGTCACCATGTATCCATAGTGACAGAAAACAAAAGCATAGATAACATGATCCATTTTAGGCATTTGTGAATAAACTCCAAAAGTCTACAGTGATCTGTTTTGCAAGAAACACATTTGAATGAGAAAGCCAGGGTATGTCTGAGGGTATGTTGTCTTGG
>NW_022196895.1:17947796-17960554 GCF_008632895.1 Mastomys coucha | reverse complement strand
CCACTTATCAGAGAGTGCATACCATGTGTGTTCTTTTGTGATTGGGTTGCCTCACTCAGGATGATACTTTCCAGATCCATCCATTTCCTTAAGAATTTCAATAAATTTCAATAAATTTATTGTTTTTAATAGCTGAGTAGTACTCCATTGTGTAGATGTACCACAATTTCTGTATCCGCTCCTCTGTTGAGGGACATCTGGGTTGTTTCCAGGTTCTGGCTATTATAAATAAGGCTGCTATGAACATGGTGGAGCATGTATCCTTATTATATGTTGGAGCATCTTTTGGGTATATGCCTAGGAGTGGTATAGCTGGATCCTCAGGTAGAACTATGTCCAATTTCCAGAGGAACCGCCAAACTGATTTCCAGAGTGGTTGTACCAGTTTGCAATCCCACCAGCAATGAAGTAATGCTCCTCTTTCTCCACAACCTCTCCAGCATCTGCTGTCCCCTGAGTCTTTTGTCCTAGCCAATCTGACTGGTGTGAGGTGGAATCTCAGAGTTGTTTTGATTTACATTTCCCTGATGACTAAGGATGTTGAACAATTGTAATGTAAAAGAATTTAAAAACAAAATGCCTATCGGGTAGACAGACCCAGAGAAAGTTCAAAGTCTAGTGACTGGTCCTTCAGATCTCCATCACATGAGGTAATCACAGAAGATGCACTGGATTTAGAAACCTGTGGATTAATGTAACAGCAGTTGTTTTTGTAGAATGGTGGAGTTAAACATCTAATTAGAAATGGGGAGATGACTTATGTGAGGGGTTACTGGGAGGAAGGGAGGTCTGATATTGGGTTGTAAAGTGAATAAATAAATTTAATAACAATAATAATAATAAAAGAAAGGACTAAAAAGAGAAGATCGAATGCTTCAAATAAAGGCAACGTTTGTGCTTTATATAAGAAAAAGAAGAGAAATGAAATTGGTAAGAAAGAAGAGACTATTGACTGAAGAAGCATCCTTCTTTGAGATGAGTTGTAACAGCATGCCTCTGTGCTGCTAGGAGAGAGCTGATAAAGAGGGAAAGGTTAATGATGCAAGACTCGATAATATCGGTGGGAAAAATACCCTTGAGTGGCTGAGGAAAAAAAATGGGGCTGGGTGCACAGTGGAAGGCTTGACTTTGGGCGTAAACATGGACAACCCATCACGGTAACAAAAGACAAGATGGGGTATAATGGCACCTTGTTAAGTGTTACTTTTATTATGGGTAAGGTTGGGAACCTGTGGGGGTGCATTTCTAAATGTGTCTCTCTCCACAGAGAAACAGGAAGCATGGCTTTCAAACAGAAGTAAGCCAGGTAGATGTTAGAGTTGAAGAAAGGCAAAACATGTAAAAGAGGAATTAGTGAGCAAACTTCTTCCTTTTAGACTTCGTGAGACACTAGTTGAAATGTAGTGAAATGTTGTCCATTTATACTGTGTTCTCTTTTCATCACTGTGAATGGAGGACTCCAGAAAAGCAGTTTAGGATAGAAACAATTTATTTAGGCTCACTGGTTCAGAAGTCTCAGACTGGCACAGCAGAGCATGAATGAGCAAAGACCTTCAGGCACCCAGGAAGCTGAGGCCAGCTATGTTCTCTTGTTTCCCCCTCCCCTCTTCTATCCAGAATCCCCAGCCACTGGGATGTGGCACAGTCCATGTTCCTGGTAGGCTTTATCCTCTCAGTTACTCCCCTCTAGAAGCACCCTCGCAGACATACCAAGCACCAGGCTTTGTTAAGATCCTAGGAACCTCTCAACCAAATCAAACTGACCATCAAGATTATCAATCCCAGTGGTGCAGCCTTCTCCAGCCACTCCCAGCTGTGTGGGAACTAGCATGTGATTTAGTTTTGGAATATAGCCATACTGAGTGTGGAAAGGGACATGAGGGTGACGTGTGTGCGTCCGAGAAAATTACACTAAATAAAAGCTACAGAATCTAAGCTGAGTTATTAGGCAAATCAGGGCACGAGGGATGATCAGCTGTGGGCAACAGTACACAGGAGACAGGCCTGACGAATTCAAGCTTCACCAACACCTTGATGCTTAGATACTTCTCACAAAGCAAAAGGACAGTTTATTAGCTGTTTTATTAAAGAGTAAGTGCTAAGCAGCAATTCATACATTGTCCAGTGGCAATGCCTGTAGCAGAGTAGATATAGTAAAAGTCTCATTTGTCAGTGTGAGACTCCGAATGGAGTCAGAAGTGATGTCTCAATGGTATTATTTACCATAATATCTGTTCATTAGTTATCAACAGACATCAAAGATAACTCTTTTTTCCTTTTTATTGCATAAAATATTTTGCTTGATATTTCTCCTCAAATACTACATACACCCATTATTATATGTTAATGTTATCTGTCTAGCTATGTATTTATCTTTGTATCTATGTATCTATCTGTATGTGCATCTATCATCTATCCATCTATCATCTATGTCTGTCTGTCACTTATCTATCTACCTATCATCTGTGTATCATCTATCATCTGTCTATTTATCACCTATCTATCTATCCATCATCTATCATCTCTACCATGTTTTCCTATCAGCTATCAGCTATCTATCAATCATCTCTATCATCTATCTATCTATCTATCTATCTATCTATCTATCTATCTATCTATCGTCTATCTATCCCATGCCCTCATTTCTTCACCTTTTAGTCTTTGCATATGGCTATGTTTCTCTTTGGGACAACATGTAAAATTTTGTTTTGCTTTGTTTTTCATACTTTCCATCTTTTTTCTCATAAATGCCTTTCTTTTTTGCTGTCTGAATTTTAAAATAATGACTTTTATTTTAGTGGAGGCACAACCAAGTAATAGAAGAATGTAGAAAGATCTAATAAAAGTAGCTCATCCCTGTTTGCATGGCTGTGTTTTACTCACCTCTGACTCCTCTATGCTTTCCAGACCAAGAGCAGCAGTGCATGGTCCTCGGTAGCCTCCACCACTTGTTTCTTAATGCTTTCTGACTCACATTCCATTGATCTTCATTTTCCCTGAAAAACTACTGAACACTTCCCCAGGCACAAAGCCTTCATGTCCACTGATAGCAACCAGATCTCTCATAACTGCATGTGCTGATCTCCCTTCTAACACCCAACACAAATCCACCTTAGCTATAGTTTTCCAAGATAACTGCTTACCCATTACTGTGATAGACCACCACAACCAAGGCAACTATAGAAGGAAGGGCTTGTGTGGGCTTACGTTCCAGAGCAACAAGAGTCCATCACTGTAATAGCAAGGAAGCATGGCAGTAGGCAGGCATGGTGACTGGAGCAGTGAGCTGGGAGCTCATATATTAAACATTAAACAGGAAGCAGAAGAGCTCCACTGGAAACAGCATAAATTTTGGAAACCTCAAATGAAATATCTCCTCCAACGATGTCATACTTCCAAAGCCTCCCCAAACAGTACCACCAACTGGGGACCAGAGAAAAGGGGGAAATCTCATCTGAAGCACTATAATAACTAAAAATTTGGTTCCTTCCCTTATCTTTCTCTGTATATTAGACTTTGACAGCAGCATTATTGTCAGGTATAGTGTTCTACCAAATGTGAGATTGCAATAGTCATGTTCCACACATAGACCCTTTCGTGTTTCACATACAGCACCTAGTCAGTGTCTTGATATATTTTAGTCAAATGAAATGCCCTTCCTTCTCTTGTAATACAGAGGTAAACTTAGACCACCCTGGCATTGTCAATATAACTCTTGCAGATTTGTGAATCTGTGCCACTTCATCCGCCCCATGTTTCCAGATGTGATCTCCTTCTGGAAAGTCTAGTATTGCTCCAATAAACAATTACCATATTTTGTTCAATTCCACTCTAAATTCGTGGTTGATTAGCAAACCCACTGTGTATCTTTAGTATGTATTTGATGCCTTAAATAAAATATTCTTGTTTGTTTGGAAATGTTTTCCTTTATAAAATTAAACAAGATAAGAATATTTGGTGGAGGAGCTAGAGAAGGAGGACAACAAAAGAACCACATTTTATATTTGTCTGTAACGAGCCTTGTGCTTTATATAGGTTGCCCAATTTAATTGAATTCTCACAATAGCTTCATGAGGTAGATATTATAATCAACATTTTATTGATAAAATACTTTTAAAGTCAAAGTTAAATTATGTCAAATGTAATCTTGGAATGAAGTGTACCTGGGTATGAGCTGAGCATGTTTAATGCCAAGTTAAGGTATACACACACACACACACACACACATACATACATTACTAAATGCAAGATATACACATAACTCTACTATTGGACCACAAATACTAAAATTGTGCATTATCAAATTAGTATTTCATCTTAATCAAGCAGCTTATTTTCTCTATTTGAATTTCAATTTATTGGTTCTACATAAGATTATAATCAGTATACTAAAATTACTGTGTCACTGGGTTATCAAGTGCTCACTGTGTGTTCACTAAGGACTAAGTATTTTTCTAAGCATCAGAGACTGAGCAGTGAGCAAGACAGGCCCACTCTACCAACACCGTTAACAAGCCACGGTGGTTTGAAGGAGATGCCCCCATGAGCACCAATGTTGCAACACTCGACTCCCAGTTCATTGCACAGTTTGAGGACATGTGGTCTTGCTCAAGGAAGTATGCTATTTGGAGTGGGTTTTGTTGTTTCAAAGCCACACACTAATCACAGTTTGCTCCCGCTTGGTACTCGCAGTTCAAGTTGTGAGCCTTCAGCTTCCTGCTCCTGCCACCATGCCTTTAGCCAAGGATTCTAACCCTCTGAAACCATAGGCTCAAATTCTTCCTTCTATAAGTTGTTTGGTCATGGTGTTTTAGCTCAGCATTAGAAAGGCAGTTAATGCATGGGTTAATATAGAAGTAGATAATGCAGTAGAATCACCTGTATAATTATGGGTATTATCAAGAGCTATTAAGAAACCACAAAGCAAGTGAGTGATAGTGTCATGGGAGATCCTTCTAGATGGAATTGCTGGGGCCAGGTTTTCTCTAGCAGAATCCTGAATTACAGAAAAGAACAAACCATTAATATATACAAGAAAAACAATTAGCACATCTCTGAAATAGGAAGGTATCTAGAGGTGGGTAAAAACTTGAATGGCTGGAGTTCCATCAGCCAAGGGAGTGGTACAAAGGACGTTGAGAAAATAAGCTATATGGTCCACACAGGGCATCCTTTAAAGTATATGCTGCAGTTACAGGGAATAAGGAATAATGTAAATACAATTGATTGTCAACAACCAACTCAAGTTAAGTAATACAAAGTACCCCCAAAATGAAAGAATTACAACTCAAATAATCCAGTCAGTAAACAAAATAATGAAATAAACAAAAATTTCTCAAAAGACAAAGTACAATAGCCAATAAGCATATGTAAAATCATCCAATATCACTAGCCATCACAACAATGCAAAGTGAAACTACACAGAGATTCCATCCAATTCCAGTCATTAATCAACCAAATAACAACAAATGCTGTTGAGGATGCAGAGAAAAGGGAACCCTCACACACTGCTGGTAGAAACGCAAATATGTGCAGAACTATGGACTCAAAACTTAAGAACAAATCTACCCCCTGATGTAGATGTCAGTCCTGAATTCTTACCTGAATGTGTCATCACATTACAGAAAAGGAAAAAGATCAATATCTACTGCAACACCACTATAAGGAACCCACCTAAGGTGTCTATCAGTGGACACAAGAAAATGCAGTTTATATACACATGGAATTTTTTAACCTAAAGAAAACAAAAAAGACTGACAGAGGCTGAAGGGGAGGTGTGAAGGAAGGCAACATGAACGAAATCAAAAGGTGATGTTCTAGTGTGAAAATGTCTGCATGTAGCCCAGTACCATGTGTAATGAATGTATATAAATGAAAAAGGTAAAACAGAACCATTCTGAGTACTTTATGAAGAACAAGCCCAAACAAACATGAAAGCAGGAGACCCAGGAAAGGGCTACAACCAGGTCAGGAGGAAGCATAAAAGAAAACAGGGGGCTGGCCTGGCCTTTATGACAAAGAAACATTTGAAGATCCCAGCAGGGCTTTCTCTCTCTATGGGTCCCATTGTTCCTCCCACCATGAACTTCTTCTTTGCCCAGGTCATTGTCAAGAGGTATTCAGGACCTATGAAAAGAAAGGAAAGCCTTCATGGCTGGCATGACAACCCCTTGGAAAGCTCTACTGGATGATGGCCCCATCTCTAAACACTTTGGTCACCATGTCTACTGCTGTGTATGTGGGTCTGGTTTGGGATACCAGGGAATAGGACACTTGTGGCTGAGAGAAAAGACAGCAGGAAAGAAGGAGTTTTTCATTTTGTTTTGCTTTTAAAAATAAAACAATGGACCCTGTGAAGGTAACCAAACGGAGTAATGGCTGGGGACAGACTAATGATGGCATATCATATCGCTCCCTAAGCCATGCCCTGATGCTTTCTCTTTTCTCTAGATTTCTTTGACATAAAACTCCTAGGCCGTTGTAGTGCTATATCCAAATGCTCTCCCATATGCCTCTAGCAGTATTTTGAATAGAGAAGTAAGTGTCCCAAGGAAACAAAATGGGCTGTGGTGTCAATTACTCTGACAAATCTTACCAAACCAGAAATCTCTTACTCCAAGGTGCCATGTAAATCTTAGCTCACAGAAGTTCCCAGGTACTGTCACCCTGTCATACTGACATGAAAGTCACTTCTGACCCGGATCTCCTTTTACACTCCAGCCACAGTCAATTGCCTCCACTCTCTTTCCTCCAAATCTCTACCTTATGCCTGTCTCCCACGTTCCACGAAGCATTAGAACATCCAGCACAAGAATTGTCTGTTTCATCTTTGGGTGGAGCATAGGGACTGTGTTCCCACTTCACACACCCACTCATGTAAATAACAAGTAGTTATCTTTCATATCATTGTATATATAAGCTTAGTGTGTGTGCATGTGAATACACACATTCATACGACAATGCCAGTCAGAATCAGTTCAGAGGACACCTCTAGAAAGAGAGTTTGATTCATACCTTGAGAATCAGAGTTTCCACCTATGTTCTAAGGCTGAAATTTTATAATGTAGTTTTACACCTTCAGGACTCCATTCATAAACAAGAATCAGTTAATATGCAACAGATATATAGTTTTTGCCTCTAAAAATTATGCTAAAATTAAGAACATGGATTCAACATATTACCTCCATATTTCTGTCCAATGATCCACACACAGCCATAGGGGACACAGAATAGTCTCAAAGGGCAGTTCTCTGTCATATACCATAGCCACAACCAGGTCCTGTGGGGGACAAAGCTGTTGAGTCAATGCAACCTCCATCTCCCAGGCCAGCTGCACTGGCTTTCACACACACACATGTGCACACCATGAAATTACCAACAGAGTACTGTGGAACCAATCCTTCTCAAGGCTTGTGGTGAAGCTTCTTGAAAATCAAAATAAATGCAAAGCATTATTTAGTACACCAAATCAGGAAGAGACATAGTGATGGCTAGCCCAAAGGAATAAAAAGTATTACTCAGAGTTTCTGTAGCTCCAACTGCTTCTAGAAGAACATGGTGGCTCCACATGTCGAGAGACATGTGCAGAATCTGTGACTACCAGACTCTTCAAAAAGAGATTTGGGTAGAGAAGAAGAACCTCTGTCTTCAAAGACAGCGTGAAGTCCATTCCTTTAATTTGCTCCTCTCTCCGAAGATATTTTCTCAACCCCCATAAAAATTAATATTATAATTACATTACTACAATGGAAGGAAAACCTATGATTACAATATGAGAATCTTTTAATGAATTTCACTTTAATCATGAATATTTTTGGAAGTAAGCCAATTAAAATTAAAGAGATCTGATATAGCTTAGCCCAAGCCTAGTACATGGTAGGAGCTCAAAAAAATAATATTTGCTGAAGCAGCAACCTTTACTAACAATGAAATTTCTTTTCTATTGCTGTCTGGAAAAATATCTACTACTTGGCTTAAAGCCACTTTCTCTCTGGACATTCCTTTCTTCCCCCGAACATATATTACCCTTCTCTTAACTTGTGTTCTCATTCATATTCGTTCTCTGTCTCTCATTCTCTCTGTGCCTCTCTCTGTTTCTCTGTGTCTCTGTCTGTCTTTCTCTGTCTCCCTATCTCTCTGTCTGTCTCTTTCTCTGTCTCTCTCCATAAGCTTTGAAGTACAGTAATTATGTCCAATTACTATGTATACATTTAGACTGCAACATAGTAATAATAATAAATTAATGATACAATTAATTACAATTAATTGATGAAGGACCATCTGACACCTCATGATTGTCCATGGGACCCACTGGTGCTCACTTTCCAACACTGAGATCCTGTGATCATCAGAAGATGTATGTCATAATCCCTCGTTGTGTGGACTACCCCCTTCCTTTCCTATGATCTCAGTAAGAGAATTTAAACTTTCTAACGGCCATTTTTGCCATCCTCTTTCCATGCTATCCATAGTGAAATTTTTTTTTGTCAGGCTCCTTAGCTTCAAACATTTAAACAGTGCTATTGCTTGATTCGTTGAGACATTTTACTAATATTATTTAAATAGAGAAAATAAAGTTGCCGTTTCTGACTCCTCCAGAGAGATGGGGTCAGCAAGCTATTATGCTGGGGTAAGTACTAACATGTTTCACCAACATGTCTGAGTAATGTGAGGAGACCAATACACATCAAAACAAGAATAAGACTTATCTTTGAAAAGGATTGCTAGTATTCTTCTCAGAGATTTGTTTTAACCCTCTAAACATAAAAATAAAACTGTGGGGCTGGAGAGCTGGTTCAACAGTGAAGAGAGTACTTGATGCTCTTTCAGAGGACCCTGGTTTAGTCCCCAACCCCCACCACAGCAGCTCACAACCATTTGAAACTCCAGTTCCCGAGGATCTGACGCCCTCCTCTGGCCACTACAGACATGCACATAATGCAGACATACATGCAGCCAACACAACCATACACGTAAACAAATAAGCTAAATTATTCAATATGTGTTTGTCATAGCCAGCACAGCAGATGGGTCCAAAAGTGAAGCAGCTGAAATTATGATAATGCAACTTAAATCTGGGAACATACTAATATACGACTTCTAACTAAAATAAGATACTGGAAGCCAGCTTCATTTAAACTACTAACAAAATCCTATTTTAAACTACTGGTGAATGTTGTTCAGTGATAGAACAGTTGCCCTGCATGTGTGAGATACTACGTTTAGTCTCCAGTAGTGACAAAACAAAGCAAAAAGCCCTATTGTCCTATTTGAAGTTGCTTAAGTCTTGTGGTTATTAGCACTTGCCCAGGCTGAATAATCAGAGCGAAGCTACATCATTAAGAATAGATTGAAAACCTCTAACCTTGGCACAAGTAGGTACTAAGATAGTTCTTGGAAGAAATCTATGACCAACCTTTGAAGAATTTATGAGCCCTCCTTTGCTTTAAGGAGACATTTATGTTCCATAGGGTACCGTTTATCTCAGAAATCACAGTATTCTGGTGTAAGACACGTCTCATCCTTCTCTGTTATTCTCTTCCTTCAAGACCTCTGAAACACCTCACCTTTTTAATTTTAATTTTTAATTTTGTCCATGTGTCAGTATGTGGGTTTGTACACTTGAAGACGGTGCCAATAAAGACCTATAGACAGCAATGGATGACTTGGAATTGTAGTTACAAGTCCTCACAAGTCACCTCATACAGGTTCCAGGTCTTTTGGAGAATCAGTAAGCACTCTTTAAGTCCTGAGCCATCTCCAGCACATACTGATTATAATTTCCAAAGAAGTAAATCGCATAGTGTTTCTTTATCACAAACATTCACTCATTCATGCCACTGATATTCATTGACTCATTAATATTCTGAATATTTAGTCAAGCGTAGCAGCTGGAGGAATTCCAGAGATTTAAAGTTCCATGTGCTGTGGTTCTGTGCTGATCATGAAGTTACTAAGATGACATAGTCTGGTTTCAAGGAGCTCAGAGATCCTTTGACAAGCAAAAGACAGCTACATTTCATACACTATATTATCATATAGAAAATGCTGCCATAATGGCCTTCACTTATGCTGAGATGCACAGAGGATGGGAGCTATAAAGCAATCTTTGTAGTCAGGAAGATGCCTTTAGACATAACCTTGAACTGTAAAAGAGAACAAAGCTCTCCTGGGTCTCCCACATCCCCTAGCTAACATGCTCTTTTGGATTTATACATCTTGAAGCCACTTAAATAAAATTGTGTAGTAAGTGAGATCCCAGCTCACTGTGCACAAGACAAACTGGGGTTGAGAGGGAAGGTATGGGAAAATATCGGGCTAATTTGAGACCTTCCTGAGTACTTACCAGATTCTGACCATGTAGATTCTCTAGAAGGTTGGTTTTCCAGACTGTCCATAATAAGTAAAGTACCTCCATATACACAAAATTCTTCCACTTATTGGTAGTTTTCATGTATAGCATGAACTAAACATAATGGAAAAAAGTGCAAGAGTATGGCTGGGGTTAGGGAGGATTCAGTGTGTAAAGAATATTTTGTGCAACCATGAGTACCCAAGTTCAGGTCCCCAACAACCATGCCATTGATGCCATGGTATTGACAGGCGCCTGTAATCCTGGAGTTAGGAAGCATAAATTGCAAGATGGAGGGGCTTTCCCAGATGCCAGTCTAGCCAATGAGTGCCAGGTTCTAAGGGAGAGATCTTGGTTCAAAGAACAAAACAGACAATGTTTGAAGAGCACACCCAACACCCACCTCTGACCTACACATACACAGACAGACAGACAGACAGACAGACAGACACACACACACACATGCCACAGAGAACACTTTTAAAAATATATATTAATTATCCAACAATCTGTATAAAGCACTACTGCAGTATAAAATGCTTTGCTGTGTATACATTCTACTTCCGGAAACACTGGACAAGCTGCTCTATCTTTTCAGATAGATTAAATAGTATGATGAAACTAACTAGTAAATTTTAAAACGTTTGTTTTTCAAATGTGCTTACCATAGAGCTGAATAAATGAGATTTTTTTTTTTTTTACACCCATCAGGATCTGATGACAAGTATTCTTCATTCACTATTGAGAGAGTGAGGTTTCTCCCTTTCAGGTTACATTTCTATTCAGCAGCATGTAATTTCTTTTTGAATTTGCTTCAATGAGTAAATATTTCACAATACATATTTTGGCAATACTATGCTTCCAAAATATCATTTATTTTTTTCTCCTGCTTAGATAACTCCCTAAAGGAAAAAACACCTTAGAAACAAAAATCATGTATTTATATATAAAACAAAGTGTATCAGGAAAATCTAAACCCAATAGAAGAATGTATAGAATACAAATGGATTTTAAATGTGTGACAATATTCTCTTTCTATGCCTTAATAAATGAATGCAGACCTGAATTTTAACTAGATACCGACTGCTCACAACTATCCACCTGGCCATGTAGTGCAGTTGAGAGGCTTATCAACAGAGAAAGGGTACTACCCATTGCTTGACTCAACAGTTCCACGTAGAGGGGTTCATCCTTACACATAAATTCTTGTGTATGTGTGTGTGTGTGTGTGTGTGTGTGTGTGTGTGTGTGTGCATGCATGTGTGGTACAAGGTCCTCAATACAATGTTATATACACACAATTCACAATATAATATAGCAGCAAACATTTTAATGATACATTAATATGTAATATTAATATAAAATTATATTTATATCAAATAATATATATTTTATATTTTTATATTATCTATTTGCATATTATAAATGTATATATTGCTGCTATTATTAACATATGCATATACACAAACACATAAACATTTGTAGCATATACATTACAACATCATGGAATGGCCGTGTGGTTGCTTTAATCAGTGTTATTACACTATAGCCAACATGGTGTAGTAATAAGAAAATAGAGGCATGGGGCTCACAGATTCACTCCTTCCTAGGTGGGGTCACCTGAACCTTTTTTTGTTCTCTCACATGCCAACCAGTTTCCCCTTTCTCCTTTCTTCTTAGTTCCTCCCTCCACCTCTCCTCTGTCCCCCTCCAATCTACTCCTTCATTTCCCTCCAGAAAAGGGCCCCACACCTCTCATGGCCTCTCTGGAACATATTCTCTTTCTGAATCATGTACAATAATATTGTACTGATTCTCTCGCTCAGCCAGTATCAACTACTTTGTGTTTTTAGAGAACCCTGTAGCCCGTGCCTTCCTGGACCTAGCAGTTTGGAGTGAATGAACATACTAGCAGATGATAGGAGTGAGTGTGATTAACACTTTTTGTGCTGGCTTTCGGCCTTTGTCCAGGGTCTCTGGAAAGCCATGGTTCCTGTCATTCTTGTCCCTTCATCAATTTTCAGCAACTACCAACACAGGTCCCTTCTCTCCATCCATGGACTCATCTCCATTATCATTCGGCTGGGTCAACGAAGAATTTCCTCTTCTACTCTTTCTAATCATTAATAGCCTATGTGAGTTTTATTAGCTAAATGATTGTATCACCCCCCATCTGTATTCCTCGAAAGTCTTTCTGTCATGCTTAGCACAAGATCCACAAAGTTTTTCCTAACTCATTCTGACCCCCACACCAGTCTCTAGCTCACTAATGACATCATCCCACCTTCTGGGTACTCCCACACAGATTTCTCTCTTCTCACACCGCTCATCCCATGCCACCACAACTGGACCTCTTTAGGCAAGTAACTTCTTCCCACTCTTTTTTTTTTTTTTAAGATATTTTCTT
>NW_022196895.1:17926459-17947670 GCF_008632895.1 Mastomys coucha | reverse complement strand
CCCCCCCCCCCCCCCGCTTACCAACCCACCCTCTCCCACTTTCTGGCCCTGGCATTCCCCTACACTGGGGCATAAACCTTCACAGGATCAAGGGCCTCTCCTCCCATTGATGACCGACTAGGCCATCCTCTGCTATACACATGCTGCTGGAGCCATGAGTCCCACCATGTGTGCTCTTTGGTTGATGGTTTAGTCCCTGAGAGCTCTGAGGGTACTAGTTAGTTCATATTGTTGTTCGTCCTAAGGGGCTGCAAACCCTTCAGTTCCTTGGATCCTTTCTCTAGCTCCTTCACTGGAGACCCTGCGCTCAGTCCAATGGATGGCTGTGAGCCTCAACTTCTGTTTTAGTCGGGCACTGTCAGAGGCTCTCAGGAGATAGCCCACTCTTTAGATTCAACTTGAATCATCACTCCTGTAGAAAGACCATCTCTGACGACCGCAATTAAGGCCATCACCAGAGCCATCACCTGGCCTGCTCATCTTGATTATCTATATTTCTTTGTGTCCTTCCTCCCTATAAGCAGGTTGTACCCCGAGAGCAAGGGTGTTTGGGGCTTCGTTCATTACCACATTATCAGTAGAAAAGTATCTGCAGATAAAGAATATTTAGTAAATGCTATTAAAGACATCAGCAAACAGCCACCAGTAATGAGCAAAATCAACAACAGAGCTTACACATGTATGTTGAAGGGAAAACAGGCATAGTATCATCTCCTTACAGTTTCCTGCAGCATCCAGAGGTCTGCTCAGTATCCCCTTCCTATACCTGGCCTCTAATTTTCCTGTACTGGCATCCTATTGTTCTGAAGACATCACCAGCCAGTGCTCTGAGACTTATGCATGTGCTATTCCTATTACTACTTTCTTCACGGTCTCCACACTACAGTGCCTGCTCACTTTGGAGGTCATCTCCTTGGCCATTCAGAAGGTCATCTCCCAGCCTCTGTCAGAACTTCCCACCTTCATCATTCCCTCACACCAGCCTTGATTTCCTTATCTTCATTGCACTTAAATTTTGAGACAAAAAGCCCATTTTGTTGCTTGTGATGTGTGTTCTCTGAGTAGACATCTTCTAGACACTGTTCCCAGGACTTGCAGCAGGTACAGCGCTGCCTAGTGTTGAATAGACACACAGCAAATGAAGATTGAATGCACACACAATTTAGTGCAAAACAGCAACATGTTAAAGAGCGCACATTAGGATAATGCTTCTGTCTGCATTAGAGAAAATGCTCCCAAACACAGACTTGTGATTCCAGCTACTGAAAAGACTGCAATAGAAAGTTAACAAGTTTAAGGCCAGTTTGGGAAACTTAGTGAGACTCTGCCTAAAACCAAAATGTAAGAACTAGAAAATGGCTTGGACATAGCCCAGTGGTTGAATGCTTACCCAGCATGCAAGCTGTCCTAAGTTCAATGACAAATACCACTAAATAAATAAATAAGCTTAATATGTGTAATCTTTCTGAAAGAAAAAGCCAAGCATGTGTGTTCCAGTAGTGCCCTTCATGACAGAAAACTGACTGGCTAAGGTTCAGGAACACATACTTACTCTCTCTCTCTCTCTCTCTCTCTCTCTCTCTCTCTATATATATATATATATATATATACATATATATATATATATATATACACACACACACATATATACACACACATATATGTATATATACATATATATGATGTATATGTGTACATATATATGTATATGTGTATATGTATATGTGTATATGTATATCATCACATATACTTACAAATATAATTGATTTTCTAAAAACGTAAAATATGCTATTTTGGATGGGTTTGTCAGCTTACTTTTCTGAAGACACAAGGATATCAAGGCCCGCATAACTGTTCCATTTAAACAACAAACTGTCAACTCCTATTGAATTGGTAATCCTCCTATATTCTTGGCTTGGCTCAAGCAATCTCTCGCTTGAAGTTCATGAATGTTGTGAGTTCTGACATGTATATGCTTTCTACTAGAAGATAGCTATATTTCCTAGAGGTGTAACATGAAAGGAGACATTAATTTGCATCTCCAGGAGAATAAGGCCTTTGTGGAAAGAAGTGAGCCCTCTGGATACTTGCTATACCATGAGAGGATCCTGTGCCTCTACATCCAAGGTTAAAACAGGCACTATTTGTTTAAAAATAGTCATAACCCATTGTCAGTAGACTCTACCTACCCTCATGGACTGTTTTTGTTTTGTTTTGTTTTGTTTTTGTTTTGTTTTGTTTCTGACTCCATAAAGCAAGTGTACTCATTTTAGTAGACAAATGAATTGAATAGCCTCTTTTTGAATGAAGGAATATAGTGGCAAATAAACACATAAAAACTGTTCAAACTTTGACCATCAGAGAAATGAAATTCCCTCCACTCAGAGTGGCTGGCATCAAGGAAACAAGAAGCTTCGAATGTCAGTGAGGGTGTTAGGGGTAAGGGCTAGGGATATGGGACGAACAATATATACCATGGATAAGGATGTGACTTAGTCTGGCCTCTGTGAAACTCAGTGTAGAGAGTTTTCATCCACAAAATAGGATCTCCACAAGATCCAGCTACTTACAGATATTCACCCTCAAATAACCAAGGGTGACATGGAATAGAGACACCTGTACCAGCCATATTTACTGGAGCAATGATAGTCAAGTCATGGGCTCTCCCATGTCCCAAACAGCAGACAAGGGATAAAGAAAATGTAGTGTATATATACAATGGAGTTTTATTCATTCAAAAAGAGCAAATTGTGTTACATGCAAGGAAAAAAACAGCACTGAGAATGACCATGTTAAGGGGAGGAGGCTAGACTCAGGAAAAACCTATCATGTCTTTTCTGTCAGCCATGGAACCCAGGAAGGGTAAGGAAGAATCAACATTAAAGTAAAAGGATTATTTAGGATGTAGAAATGGAATGGGAGTAAGAGGGAGAGTAGAAATGAAAACAACACAGGGCATGAACAGATCAAAACATACTATGTGCATGTATGAGACATCAAATTGAAACCCTTTACTTTTGTATAGTTACTACATGTTAATAGAAACACATCTTACTTTAAGAAAACCAGCAACTTTCATAGTTATATGTACAGAAAAAAATTGAAATAGTACTTGCATTTTAAATATCAAAGTAATAAGCACATTTAAAGTATGAAGCAGTATAAAACTGTATATGAATCTCAGGGACACTCTCATTGAACACTCAGGAACTCAGTAATTATTTTCTGGTTGGCTGAACACACCTATTGAAAGTCAGTAGAGTGAAATGCATAAGATCGTGGGTCGGGGTCCAGACATTCCCATGTTTGGAGTAAAGCTGTGGTATTCATTAGCTGAGTATGACCTTCAACAAGTGACTTACCCTCCCAGGGCCTCAGTATTTCTCCTAGAAATTTGGTGGTTGAGTTATGTCTGGTCCACAGTTACATATAAATAAATATAGGTACATTCATTATCTGTAATACCATATATTCTTACCATCCATAGTAATTTTAATTCATCTGATATATATTTTTTCTAAATGGGAACAAATTAATAGCAAGGGATAAACATGTATATTTTCAGAGATATAATCTCTATAAACATACAAACATAATTATGTATTCAATTTAACATATGGCTCATGGTCAATGGTAAATGGTTGTTATCACAAAAAGCAACACATTACACGAGGACTCCATTCTCGTTTCTCACCCAGGTACAGTTTTGTGCACAGCATCCCGAAGCATTTTATTGCAGTGGCACAGGGAGGGGTGAAAGACTGTGTGTCTAAGATTTATATGGCTTTAAAATCGTGGGAAAACAATTAACAGGTATAGAAGTTCACTGTAGCAGTGATCAGGCTTGTAGCAATTGCTGACATCTGTTTTACACGTGACGATCCGTCATTCCACAGGGTCAATACTGTGACTAGCTCTCTCGAGTTTGCACCTTCATAGCATCTCCCTAGTGCTTTCTACTTGTTTAATTTAAAATATTAAATATTGTCAAATGTTTGATTGAATGTCTCAGATCAGAGTAAAACTTCAGGTGCATGGGATGGGGAAACTGTAATAACAAAAAACAAAAGTCAGAAGAAAACAAACAAACAAAGGCCTGCCTCAGATTTAAAGACCCATAGAAGTGTTCTCGAGTGACCAGAGCATTTTCTTTTGTGAGTTTTCTGGCTTCTGACCCATTTTTTTCCCTTCTAGCATAACTCGTTTGTGTGAGATAAAGTTGAGACTCCTCACAAAGGGCCTTATAAACATGTGTTATTCGATTTTAAATCTGATTTGAAAGTGCCTCTCTCCTGCTCCCTCAGAGTAAAGTGACCTTTTTAAATGGAGGGAAAGTGGCTTTAGATGACAGACTTGATAAATGCGGTCGTGCTCACTCAATAAAATAAGGCCCAGTGCATTTGAGGATAAATCAGTGAAATGTACAGCCCCACCTGTCTGTCTCCATCACTCATTTCCACTGTCACTTTCACAGTGGCTGATGGATCACAGTTGCTGTAAAATTAGACAGCCTTTAATCTCATTTCATCCTGATTAGCTTCTCTGTCCCCTTTCCCTCTAACTCACTGACTGACACGCTAAAAACTCAGAGCGGGCTGTGCATGAATGTGGAGGGCCAACCTCCTCCACCACCTGCTTGTGCACACACACAGGTGTCCACCGCTAGAGAAGTCTGGAAAGGACAAGAGGTGGCCTTGGGGTGACTTCAAAGAGAATGGGTGTGTGCAGAACGCAGTGACCTTCTCAATGGACTGCTGGCCGTTGTCGCCTGCCCTGTTTCCCCTTCCTTCCCTTCAGCTTTAATCAGGAGTCAGAGGAGTTAGAGCTCTTTCAAAATTCATACACTGATCAAATATTTTATTTGTAGTGAATTTGGGTGTGTTTTACATTCAGCCTAGATCTCAAAGAGGCTGTTTATAGCTTTCTACTTTACAGTGAGAATTCAGAAAGAATAATAATTCATAAATGTGAATACTGCAATGCCTAATCAAGTAGTATAATATGCAGGATTGTCAAACAAAAATAAAAACATGCAGAGAAATAGGACTACCACCACAAACCCGTTGCATCAGGACTTTAAGGAACATCTTTGCCCTGCTTTTGAGGAGTTCAGTAGTTAGCTTAGAGCAATAGCTTCATTTGTTTGCACAAAGCATAACAATAGGGGTAATCAAATGAGAAAGAGGCTTAGGAATAAATCGTGTATTATTTCCTTCACTTAATTTTTGCCTGAATGGGAACAAATGCACAGCAGGAGTAAGCACAAGTGTTGATACATTTTCAGAGATTTTGTTTTATTATGAGGCTGAACTCATGGCTAAAGAGAAGAAAATACCATTTTTTTTCTTAAAAAAAAAAAAAGAGTTGGACACGGAGCACATCAAAATTTTAAAATAAGTATATGGAGCATATGGCTGGCCATGGAGTGAGTAAACTGAGCTTCTGGCTTCTATTTCTGCACAATGTCACATGTTATTAGATGCATGCAATGACAGCAAATGCTGTGTGAATTCACAGGTCAGAGGTCATTACGTCAAGCTGAAACAGCCAGGCACAACAAGTGATGGGGTAGCCTAGTCTTCTTTCAGTACTTTGGAAGAGATATCATCATTTAAACTGCAGTGACTTAATTGATTTTTAAAATACAGTTTAAAATACAGTTTCAAACTTAATTGCTCAGTGAACCAAACAGATAGACATACACCAAGGAATTCAGAGTCATGGCTCAACAAGACCTATCAGTTGAGGGCATTTTCTGAAGATTAAAGTAAGCATTACTTTACCATTTTTTTTTCTTAAAAAAAAAAAATGAGTTGGACACGGAGCACATCAAAAGATCTAGAGGGGGTCTAGAGACATTCTAAAGATGAAGAAGTCCCTGATTAACTCCCTAAATTAGGCATATACATATAAATACTTTTTCTCTTGTGGCTATAACTTCAGAAGATGAATAGTGACAGTAAATATTAGTTAATGAATCAGAATTCTTACAACCTTTTGGTACTTTAGTAGGAAGCTTAAAGGATGCACTTATAGAAAGAACTATTTACTGAGTTCTCTTTCTAAAAGCCATATATACATACATATACATATACATATATATATGCCAGTATGAGTTATCTCTGAGAACGCTAGGAGCTAATTAAACCAAATGAAATGAGAGATGTATATATACCTCTCAAAATAAGCCAGATATAAGATAGTTTCCTCCTCAGTTATGCAATAAACATTCTCTCTCTCTCTCTCTCTCTCTCTCTCTCTCTTTCTCTCTCTCTCTGTCTGCATTGGCAAAGAAGCGCAGAGTAAGAATTGGCTGGGATTCATATTGATTTCCCACTGCACTGGTTTCTTAAGTGCTCTGTTGATCCGTGTCAAGCAATAAGTTCCCTGCCTGAACAGGCACATCACCTCCCCATTTGTCCTCACCTAGATTTAAGGTGCCCATATGATGAGCTGAACAAGGACATCATTTTTCCTACTGGTGTCACTGGGCCCAGACCACTGCATGCCATATGATAACTAATGCTGCACACATACACAATCACCCTACGATATTATATCAGTGGGGACCAACACTGCACAGCACCAAAGGTGACAGCATCACCCTGCTTGGTACGTTGTGACTTTCCAAAGGAGATGCAAATGTCAGAGAAAACTGGCTTTGGTGGGTTTATGAATAACACCCCTCCACTCAGCCTCTGCAGTTGGGTGCGGGAGAATGGATATGCATGACATTGCTGACAGTTTTTATCTCTGCTACAGAAGAGCTCCGATGCAGATAGATGGAAAATGTGTGATTGTGCTGCTAATGACATTGTACAGGAAATTAAGCGTATACATTTGGAGGAGGCATTAAATCAGCAGGACCTTAATTTAAAAACTTAAAACTGTATGGAAATTACGCCTGCTCAATGCTGTGGAGTAGAAAGACACACAGCACCCCAGTCTGTTTGTAGAAAGATTGCCAGCAAATGGTTCCATATTATTGAGAGTTAGTTCTCTCAGGAAGTGGCTGCCAGCCCTGACCATTTGGGAGTGTCAGTCATTGCCACAGAAATGACTCTCCCTGCCATTGAACAGACAACGTGAGCTAAAAGGATGGAAAGCAGCATGCAGGTTGTTCTTGACTAATTCCAGGAATAGCATTATGCAAAATTGATCCAAAGGGGTTGGGCTTGAAACTGCTCGAAACATATCACTGAGCCGGGGCGTTTGGCTCATAGGAATTGTGGGTATATTGCTGTTGCCTGTTGATGGAGTCTTGTGTTCTGTACACACTTTGGTGAAGTACATAGCTGGTAAGCTGGAGGTATTGGAAATTTTTATATGTCCTTTTTTTTTTCTTGATTCCAGTTATGCCTTACAACAGTGCCCACCACTGCGTTGTCGAGGTAGAAAACTTCCTGTTCGTGTTGGGTGGAGAGGACCAATGGAACCCTAATGGTAACTATTGAACAGTTACTTTGAACAACTCAGCTTTATGTAACTACAACAAAGTATCGGAGGAAACTGACTTTAAAGAGAAAAGATTCATCCATTTCAGAGTTCTGGAGGTACACAGCTGGGTAACTCAGTTTTGGTGACCCACTGTGGAAGGAGTGACACCATCAATGGGGCCATAAAAGAAGAGAAAAGATGGACGCAGTCCTACAATACCTTCTGAGGATAAGGCTCTGATGAACTTAGGACTGTCCATAGATCTACCTCCTAAACTTCCCATCTGCTAGTACTATCATCTTGTGAACCAAACCCTTACCATGAAGATGAGATTTGGGTAAACAGTGGTTTGTCCACTTACCATAGCAATGTTGAGCAAGTACACACACTGTAAAAAGGATTACTATCCATCCCTTTTAGACTTAATGTTGAAACTACGGTTCTGTGTAACATGGGCAAATGGAGAGGTTATGAGGTTCACTGATGGAGGGAGGGAGGATACTCATGGAGCAGGCTGAGGACATATGTAACAGAGCATTCAAGTGCCAATTCTCTGTGGACTTAGCTTCACAGTGATGCCCAGCCCCTACCCTTATCCATCCCCTGAGGAATGCCACACGCAGAAGCAAAGACTCCCCAGGGGAAGGTTGAGTCAGCTGCAGCTGTTCAGATCTTCACCCACTACTCTCCTCCCATTCTTTCTATATGAGAACAAGGTTGCAAGAAGCATTCTCTCGTTATGCAGCATGGAACTCTAATTCAAATTCCTTTGCAGCAGGTAGAACCACAAGCCCAGAGCACCCACCTTCCTCACTGCAGCCTTGACAAGCATGTCCTCCATGGTTTGTCCACCATCTTTCCCATAACTGTGATTCCTTCCTAAATGAAAGGAGACCTTTTGATACACATTACAAACCAAACACAAGAATGCTGTTTCTTGTAGACTATGCAAAACGATTGTGGTGTTTTTAGAAAGCTTGTAAGTGAGGGCAGAGCCACAGTTGTAGCTTTCTGTATTACAGAGATAATTATAACTGAGGAGCCATAAAACAGCTTGCAGGTACACATTTTTACTTTAAAACCCCAGAACATCCCACTGAAATTACATATACTGCATATATTTTATTGTGAATGCTCTCTTTCAGCATCTGCACCAAGGTGAATTGTGTAAAAGTCACAACATCTGCTCCTTCTAGAAAATTGTAAAGGAAAACAAGCCAGGCTGCCCACTTATAAGAAAGGGAGAGAGTTGGGGAGACAGCTCAGTCAATAAACTGTTTGCCTTGCAAGCACAAGAACCTAATTCAATCCCCAGAAATCAGAGTTAAAAAGAAAATTAAGGTAGGTATGGTGGGGTATTCCTGTAATCCAAGCACCAGGGATAAGGAGACAGGGATCTCTAAGGATCCCTGGATACTCAACCTGCCTACTTGGTAAGTCCTAGACCAGTGAGAGACTCTACCTAAAAGATTACAGCAGACAGTACCAGAGGGATAACAGTTGTGCTTGTCCTTTGATATCCTCATGTAAGGGCTCACACACGCATGCCCTCCACCCATCCTGACACACACACACAAGATCACACACACAGAGGAGATGTTTTCAGGCCCAACATTTTTGTTGTACCTCAGCATTAAAAGTGAAATGATCAGACCTTTGTAGAATCCATAAGGAATCACTCCACACAGCCACTGGATTTAATTAAGAAGCAAAGAGTCTCCAAAACATTCTTGGGAGGGCCAGAGTAAAGCTAAAAACACTGCCCACAAGATGGCTTAGCCAGGAAAGGAACTTATTGCCAGGTATGATGATCTGAATTCAATTCCTAGTACCTACATGATAGGTAGAATGAGAGAACTAACTCCCACAGGTTGTCTTGACTTCTGCAAGTATGCCATGACACACATAAAACTTTCCACATAACTGAGTCTTTTTAAAAAAGAAAAAAAAGTTTCACTGTGCAGCTCAGGGTATCCCCAAACTCAGGATTGTCCTGCCTTGGTTTCTCAAGTGCTAGGATTACAGGCATGAGTCCTGATACCTGACCTTTCCCCCCCACCCCCACTCCCACCCCCGACCCCAGTGGTAGGGATTAAACTCAAACCTTGTTCCTATTGTGAAAGTACTTTAGCACAGTACTAACAATCACAGTGCAAACATTATCCTAATCAACAACCGATTAAACAGCTCCTGGGGCCTCAGATAATAACATGCTTGCTGCACTAGCAGGAAGACCTGACTTTGACCTTCAGGACACATAGAAAAGGCTAGGTCTGGTGGCAAAAGCTGTCATTATAGTGCTGGGGTTGATTTGAGGACAGGTGGATTTCGAGGACTCCTTAGCCAGTCAGCTTGGCCTGTTGAAGCCCAGATTAGTAGGCAAACCTGTCACAACAAGGCGAAGGGCACCTGGAGAACGACATCTACATGTGATCTCTGGCTTCTGCAAACATTCACACACCTGCACACTTGCAGGCACTTGCACCCACACACACAGGCACAGACACACACACACGTACAGCTGTGCACATGTACAGACACATGCACACACGTGCTCCATGAGCATAGGCCAGAATATATAACTATTATCTGCTTGCTCTTCAACTTCAAATCAAAAATGCATCCCAGAGAACTAGTTGGGAAGTGGGGGAGAATTTAGAGGATATTCTGATCTCTCTACTCAAGAGGATTAGGCTTTTTTCTTTGAATTAATTCAGAGACCTAGATGACGCCATTTGAGTGTTCTGATTTCACTCGACCTGCACCTGAAGCAGACAGCAGCCAGGATTCAAACCCTGTGTGAACACACTGGCAGAAAGGCTATCAACCCCAAACCATACCTCCTGCTGGAAAGTACGGTTTCACCCACTGGAAACTTAGGGTGCATCATGTGGATACTTCCACGGCAGTTTCTTGTCATGTCAGAGCGCCAAGGCATGGTGGTGTGCTTCTGTGTGCGTGATCAGCATCACTGATCATGCCAACAACTGTCTTCTCTGTGTTTTAGCTGCTAGAAAGTTCAGAGTAAAGTTTTAGTGTGTTGACCCCACCATTACCCTCAGTTACAGGCCTAGAAGCTCTCTCTTTCTATAAAATTCCTTTTTAGAATCTTAGAGACTTCCAGATGGACATTTGGTTTCTTTAAAACGAGGGGAGCTGGTTATATTAGAGGCAAGTAAGCTAGACTTCAGTTCCCTGTGTCAATTCAAATTGTATTTTAATTAAAAATGCTCTACAAATTTGTTGATGGGCATCTTCAGGTGGAAGATAAAAATAGAAGGCAAAGTTAGCCTATTCAATGAGGGCTGTATCTGTGGCCAATGATCAGCCAATATTATAGCTAAGAAATGGGCTGCATCTATTTCTGAGAAAACTGGACTATGTACCATAACTATCACAATTTCACAAATACTTTGCATGTAGCTACAAATTCTGTCCATCTGATCAACCACAGTAGTATTGGTAGTTGATGAGCACTCAATATTTCAGCCAGAAAATGTTTGCTGAAATTTCACTTAATCCTCAGAAGCACCTTGTGAGCCATAATCTATGGTAGCTCCAGTTTTTCTACTTAAGGAGAGTAACCCTGAAGAGTATCCTTTTAAGAATATAGTGTTCACAAGAAAAAAGGAAATGATTCCATCATAGATTTATCTGATTTCAAGATCTTGGTCCAAAACAACGATTACATTGTCTTTCACCTAAGAACTTTTCATTGATCTGGTCAACCATGGTTTAAACAAAAATTGTGATTTTTGCCATTGGTCTTAAAAAATGCTACAACAATGGGAAGTGGCTTCCACTTGCTCCCACGAACTCTAATCACTTGATATCTCATAAAAACATTAAAAAGACTTGAGCCACTCATCAATGTGAAGTTTTCATATTATGATGTCCTATGCAACTAATCCCAACACAGAGGATAAATATGCTAATATAAAAATACTTTTATGTAACAGCTATACAAGAGAACAGTTAAACACATGATTCAAATGTTATGCACACATACATCTGTCCTAAAGACAAGAACTCAAGTTCAGTGTTAATTCATATGAAAATAGTTTATGAAAAGTATAATCTGTGAACTTCAGATCATGCTCATAAAACATAAGGATGCACTTTGTCAAGCAGAAATATTATTTTATTTATTGGTAGTCTTGGTTACATGACCAAAAATGCACATCAGAAAACTAGTATTAGTTACAAGACCAATAACCAATATACATACATTTCTATTCAGCTATAGTATAAACATTACCTCCTGTCAACTTGTTACATGTCATAGTAATAGGAATGTAGCCATATATACTATTAGAATACATAGAAATTTGGTTTACATTTACAACTTGAACTAACTCCTCAAACAACTAAGAGGGGATTTTCATTCCCTACTTTAGAAACTTCTCCCACCTTCTCATTCATCTCTTCATACAATGCTATCAGATGGTGGGGCATCATCACCAGAAGAGAAGTAAAGAAAAAGTCAGAAATAAAATAAAGACCCAGATATGGTGGGGGAAATCCTGTAATCCCAGTGCTAAGAGAGAGGGGATAGAAAGATCCAAGGTTTGAAGCCAGTCTAGACAGCTCCTGAAATCTTATTGGAATGAATGGTCAAGGAAAATCTGAGACAGGTGAAAGGAAGGAAAAGGGAAAAGACTGAGGAGAGAAAAGGTAGTAGAAAGAAACAGAGAGAATAGGAAGAAGTGGGGAAGGAAAGGAACTGGAAATGGAAAGAGAAATGGTAGAGGAGGAAAAGAGAGGGTAGGAGAGAAGAGGGGAGGGGAGAAGGAAGGAGAGGAGGGGAGGGAAGCATAAGGGAGGCAGAGTGGGGTGGGGTGAGATATGAATAATTATAGGAAACAGTGGAAAGATGGGGAGAGGGTAGAGAAAATAGGAAAAATCTGGGAGGAGTAAACTATTTTCCAAAATTCCATCATATGGAATCATCATACCACTCTGAAGCCTCTAGAAGAGTCTCAAGGGTAAGCCCCATGGCAGCAAATAAAGTCCACTTTAACTCACTTTCGTTTCTTATAAGGCTCATCATCTTCTTGGCTTCTCCCCTGCCAATCTCAGAACTTCATCCTGTTTAAAGTCCCAGTCCCCAACCTGTTCCTCATGCACACCACCATCCCTGCCTCTGGAGATACTAGTTAATGTCACACCCCTTCAAACCAGGCTCTGCTGAGCCTTTTTTTCTGAATGAATTCCACTTCCGTTCTACAAGAAATCAAGATTTCTGGTTTGTACCCCTGCTACTCAGCACAGGAAGGTTCCTTCACCCCATTACCAGAAGTAGCAGATTCCTTCTTCCAAACAGAAACTCTGCCCCAAACTTTATAAAGAAACAGTACTATGTATGCATGGTGGATGACTTCTGACTCTTATGAACAGTTTTAGTTTTCAGATGCTGTTTGGAAATTAACAAGAAACTTGAGCACCAAAGAAAATGTTTTCCTACAGGGAATTATGACAAATTTGCCCCCCAAAAAATTTCTCAAAAAAAAAAAAAAACCAGCTTTAGACATAGAGTCCTTATTTGAGTTGGAGCCTCCCTAGTTGAAATTTCTAGGGCATCCTTACCATTCTTATCTTTCTTGGATTACCAGATAAGACCAACTTGGCATCACTTGTCAACATGTCCATTTAGGAACATAAGGAGTTCCATAAGGAACTCCAGATTTCCCATCTCACAATCCCTAGGATCCTTTGATATCTCTTTTGACTCATTTCATTAATTTCCTATCTATTCAAAACCAGGATAATTTTTTGAGAAGACCACTTTCCCAGTCACCCTTTCTAGTAAGGACCTGGCTTCTCCCTTCCATTGTACGACCAGCCCACTCAATGATAAACTTGTCAATAGATGACATTAGCACACTCAAGGTCCAGTCTTCTCCCAAAAACAGTAGGGACAAAGCTTTCAATACATAGTTTTCTAAGGACAATTAAGACTCCCAACATAAACTACATATTTTCTTCTTGTAGCTAGCTCTTTCTATACAGATATAAGGTCTGATTATTGGTCCCTATTACCTAAGTTCAAGAACTTTTCAGTATTCTTGAGCTTAAATACTTGAAAATGACCACCAAACACTCTCTTGATCTGCATCTCCTAGTTCAGTCTTCTGTTGGTTTAGGAAGTGCTGGGAAGCATTGTGCAGTGTCTTACCTTCATGTCTTTATATTTTGGTCTCTCCTGAGTTGTCTCCATTGGCTTTCTCCTCAACATCAGCTCACTGTAGGAACATTTGTCAGGGCCACCCATACCCTTCATAATCTCAGCTGCTTGCTCCCTTCTATCACTAGCACTATTTGAGTTGGCTTTCAAAATACCATTCTTACTTTCGTTGTTTTATTTTTTCCTACCCTAGAGGTCACTTCTAAGACCCTTTATCTTACAATTCCAACCTCTTTTCTTAAGCGGTTTCATCCAGTCCTATACATTTAAATAATAACTCTGCACTGTAGCCTCCCAAACTGGCAGTGGTAACATTATCCACCAACTAGGTTAGCAGTTAACCCCTTTTGGCATCTTGTAGGTTTCTCTGGGTTAAAACCAAAACTGATCATATTAGGGAAATTCTATATTTTAATATTGGAGAGTGTTTCTGAGCACAAATGCTTGACCTTATTCAAAGGATGACCCTGCACAAAGCTCACTGCAAGCACCGCATAACTCAGCACCTATGTCCTGCTTTGTTCTTCTGCCCATATGATAATTAGGTACTGTGTTGTGACCAATCAGCCCTTTCCACCCATACTCCTACGAGCCCTTATATACCTTACCCTTGGAACAATAAAATAGAGCTGTCTACTCTGTCTCATTGAAAGGAAAAGAAAAACTGAGTTCATAACTTACTCCTTAGTTTCTACTCTCTCCCTACTTAGTCTTTGTCAGTCCAACAAACTGTGCAATCTTCAAGCCATTCACTCAGGCTAAAAACCAGACAGCTATGCTTAGTGATGCACCTTCTCTTGTACAAAAAGATGAGCCTGTACAGTAGATTTCAAACTTGATCATGCCTCAGCCATTCCAGCACACACGTGTGCATTCTGTTTATTCATGGAGAGAAATCTGGTACCATTACGTAGCTACAGATCATGAACAAAGACAGTATTTACAGTTGAGGCCTTGGGTGTGAGTTGGTTTCCACCTCTAGTGCTACACACAAAGTATTGTGTACTTGTTCACTTGCTTTTCTCGATTTGATGTCAATATATATGCAAAATAAGATTCATTTTAATACCTTGGAAGCACGTATGTGCTTTTTAAGCTCAGCAGAGGGGATAAGCTGGTTAAGCAGCTCAGAAGACTCATGCTTGCTTCCCAGTACAGCGCTTTGCTTACATCACAACAACGGTGCATCTCCCTGATGCACACAGAGTTTCTGTGATAACCATGCCCCATCATTACCACTGCTATTATTTCCATGGGGAGACACAAATCTCTACCACAGTTAGGTTTTGAGTCAGTAAAAATAAGTGCTAATAGTGGGAAATTGAGCAAGCATGGGGTTCAAGTATATGGAAAATATTTTACTTTTCTGTTAAACTTGCTGTTATCATTACTTCTCTAGAAAATACATTTTAATATTTTTAGGACAAAAGTCTACTCATAAAAAAGACTAGCCAGATATATTATACAAAGAATTCTCTAAAATGGAGAATTTGGGGACAGTAATTTCTTGTTTTTAAAACATAAAAATATCAAAACACAGAAAAAAATGATCCTGATATGCTGATAGTTTAGTAAACATGCATTTGGCATGGTTGATCGGGTTGAGTCAGTCCACAACAATAAAAAGAATGTACAAAGAGGAAACACATTTGAGGAAAGGGCTTCTTGCCTCTCATGCATTGCTACCGGGTCCCTGAACTTAATTCATGCTTGTTAAACCTGACAACAGAGATTTTTAAAACTGATAAATGCACAAATTAAGAAAGAGATCTAAGTTTTAAATATCTCAAAATGTATTTTTACAGGAAAACATAGTACAAATTTTGTCAGCCGGTATGATCCCCGATTTAATAGTTGGATCCAACTTCCACCCATGCAAGAAAGGTAAGTGTTTATTTCTTTTGCTTGAAACATGTAGGACTACTGTAGAGAAACACGGGTGATACATGATGAGGAACACTGAGAAGAGTCCATGAAAGTCATATGAGGAAAAGTACTAACCTTGCCTTACCCAAATTAGGTTGCTGACCGTCTTAATGAAAAATAAACTAATAAATGAGTTATTTGTCCTAAAATGAAGATAAAAATGTTTGCAGTAGAAGCAGTAGTAGATGTTTGTAGAAGATAAAATGTTGCAGGATTCATCCCATATACAGTTACCAAACCCAGACACTATTACGTATGCCATGAAGTGCACGGTGAAAGGAGCCTGATATGGCTGTCTCCTCAGAGGCCCTGTCAGAGCCTTACAAATACAGAGGCAGGTGCTTGCAGCTAACCATTGGACTGAGTGTAGGGTCCCCAATAGAGGAGTTAGAGAAGGGACTGAAGGAGTTGAAGGGTTTTGTAACACCATAGGAAGAACAACAATATCAACCAACCAGAACCCCCAGAACTCCCAGGGACTAAGCCATCAACAAAGGAGTACACATGGCTCCAGATGCATATGTAGCAGAGGACGGCCTTGACATGCATCAAGGGGAGGAGAGGTCCTTAGTCCTATGAAGGCTCGATAGATGCCCCAGTGTAGGGGAATCGAGGGTGAGGATGAGGGAGTGGGTGGGTGGGCCAAGGAACACCCTCATAGAAGCAGGGGCAGAGAGAATGTGATAAGGTATTTCTGGGAGGGAGGGAAACTGGGAAAGGGGATAACATTTGAAATGTAAATAAAGAAAACATCCAACAAAAATAAGAAAAATGTATGCAGTGTATCTTCATAGTGAAAACACTTTGGAAATGACATGTAGCCACTAGTTAATGGTTCTTATCAATGGTAATGTATCTAGGTCCTCAAAACTTAGTCTGCCACCCTCATAGCACTCTACAAGGCAATATAAAAGCTTCTATATTAAATATTTAAAAATTCAATATTAGATTTAATATTCAACATTAAAACTTGAGATTTGACATCTAAACCTATATTTAAATTTAATATTTCAAGACCTCAGATCATTTATATGTGCAAATCAAGAATAGGTCATTTATTAGCTTTAAAATATTAATCCTAGCCGGCCATGCTGGCACATTCCTGTAATCCCAGCACTTGGGAGATGGAGGCAAGATGATCCAAAATTTAAAAGGTTAGACTCAAGCACACAGCAATCTTAAGGCCAGTCTGTAGTACATGAGACCCTGCTCCCCAAAACAAAAAAAATGGCATCTCATGGTCTCATACATAGAATGCTTATCTCTAGTCTCTTAGATACCAAAGGACAGCAACAGTAATATGTGAATGAATATTTTATTTCTGTACTCAATCATGAAACCATGCCTTTGTATGCACATGATAATGTATATACATGTTAGATTTTAGACACTTAACTCTTTTGACATCCTTTTAAGCAAACCATCCAATAAGATAATGACAATAAGCAACAACTTCTTTTCTCCTCATCATCCAGAATTTAAAAAGCAGTAGGCTCTGTTAGCTTTCTTTCCTGTTCCAAACAATGAACCCCCTTCACATCTTATTCAATTAGATTGCACTGAGATCAAAGTTGATCCTTAGCACAGATTTCCTGTAATGGTAATCTTTATCCAAAATGGTTGTCTTTGCAGCAAGATAGTATGAATCTATTTAAATGTATTGAGAAGCTTAATATCTTCACACCCCGTAGGAATGAATTAAAACTCTCTTAGATAGACACATCAGTGCATGTTTACAACCTCAGCACTGATACAGAGGGATTATGACTTGGAGGCCAGCCTGGGCTGTACGGTGAGACCCTACCTCAATATATAAACAATCCTCTGAAGTAATAAGATGAAAAATGAGACTCTTTGAGAAGACTCCACACTATAAGCTGGAAAGAACCAGACGGTATCTTTAGCACCATGAGCTCATTTAAGAAAACCTCTCTCAGCCCTGAAGGTTCTATGCCCCAGTGTAGGGGATGCCAGGGCCAGGAAGCAGGAGTGCATGGGGTGGTGAGCAGGGGGAGAGGGGAGGGACCAGGGGATTGTTTTAGTTTCTGTTTATTTTATTTTATTTATTTATTTTTGGATTGGAACCTGGGGAAGGAGATATTGTAAATAAAGAAAACATCTAATAAAAAATAAATAAACTGAAAAATAAATAAATAAAATAATAATAATAAAAAAAGAAAACCTCTCTCATTCTCTCCACTGTACCTCAAGAAATACTGCCAAGTCAATCAATATCCTGACAAACCTCATGGGCCACGAGTTTCCTGCTCTCTTTCTCTAGCACACTTCAGCACTTCCTTTTGGGTTTGAGCTCCTTGTGACTATTACAGCAACTGTCTCACTTTGCCCTTTAATCAAAACCGTTCTAGAAAGTTCTATTTGCAAAAGAATCATCAACACATGTTTGAAATGTCATTGTCTCATCACCACCGTCCCCTTTGCTGGGGGCTGTACACCATGATAATTAACCTTCACGCCTTCAGCTTGGGAGGCATAACTCACGTCGCGGTCAATTATCTCACTATAGAGCCCCTAAGGATGGAAAGTATTGCTACAAAACCTAATTAGTAATTTTTTTAGAATGTGTATTGTTTACTTGATAGTCTATAATGACTTCCTCTGAGGCAGGGTGGCCTATCATGGCAAGGTCCTACTTAGACAATTTTTAGCAGCTCATTGACCTGACGAAAAGAACTGCCATGGTCTGTCGGCGCTCGGCAGCCACCATTGACAGGATGGACTGTTTAGTGTTTCTCTCGAAGTCATTATGGTATATCATGTCAGGTCTTCAGTAAAAGAAGTTTTCTTTCTTTCTTTTTTCTTTCTTTCTTTTTTGTTTGTTTGTTTTAAGATTTAGAACAATCAACCTGATAGAATGCATAACTCCTTCCAGAGCTGAGTAGGAAAATACAGACCTCACAGATAGATACCCAGTACTCTTCTGGTGCCATCTCTCCTGTAGGCTGGTTGGCCCATGCAGCAATCCATCACTTCAAATGAAATGTGTCTTCTGCCATTGCCAAGCTTCCATTCAAAATAGCAATGACCACCCGTGCTATACATGGTCATTAAACATAGAAGGAAGGAACCCAAGATAGATGAGCAATTCCACATCAGAGATACTTATTGAAATATTTAAGTTAATTTTATAAGACATAGATCATGAATCAAACCAGAAATTCTTCATCTACCTGTTTCTATTATTCTCCTGCCAAAGGGCTGAGACATTCTTTTGCTGAGAAGTTGTCAGATTGATTGAGAATAAGAGAAATGTGTTCTAAGTCATCTCGGGGATTACTCACCCTTACATAGCTGGGAACTGACTACTAGGCTATTTTACCTTTTCAGCTCTTCCAGTGGGGTTTGATAAAGCTGCTGAGTACCCTTCCTGTTCAGCAGGGAGTTAGACATATAGCCTGTAGTCTTACTCAACCATGGATGAGCTCACAAACTCCATGCTTTCTAGCTATGAATTTACAAGCAAAAGATTGAATGAAATACAATTTTAAATTTACACCTTGGAAACCAATGACTACTTCCCCAAAGAATCCTTCAATAGCCAATAGTTCAGCAAAGAAGCCCTGATTGTTTTTGGCTGATAACAGGCCCAGTGGTGTGCTTGCATGTGAACCCACCAGGATCCAAAGGGCAGTTCCAAACTCCTCCCTACACAGAGGGCCCTGGCTATACTCACTGGGTCACACAATGAAACAAAAAGACATAGACTTGGGAAAGGGATTTATAAGAAGGGGGTGTTTAGGGAGAAGATGGGGAGAGTGGGGGTAAGAGTAGTCACAGTGCACCATATACATGCATGAAATTATCAATGGATACATTCAATTAAATTATAGTAATAAAGTGAGGGCTGATGAACTATCTGGCTCTTAGATTTAGGATTTGATTCTGCCTCAAGATAGGGAAAACTTGAAAACTTAAACCAAAAGAAATGCTTTGGTGGCTTCAATTCTTTTAAGTAAAATAGACACTTTATATTTAGTAATAAAGCGCAAGTTTTTACTCCCTAGCCAATTTATAATATGTGGGGAAAAAGAGAAGTTTGGGAACAACAGCTCTCTGTTTCATTGAGTGTAAAACTAGAAACTAACATGTCCATAACATTCCCAAACTTAAATATTATTGGAGACATTATGGGAGACAATATTCAGCTTGAAAAACTCCTTGTTTTTAACTTGATGATGCAAGTCAACAATGCAAACTAGGTTAAGATTACAGCAATTTTGTTTTATGCTTTAGGATAAATATTATCTATATAGCTAGATAATAATACATAGACATATGTAGATAGATGATAAATGGAAAAATAAGAATAGAAAAATGTTGGATGACAGATGAATAGGTGATGGATATATAAATGATAGATGGTAAATGTATAAATGATGGAGATAGATAGATAGATAGATAGATAGATAGATAGATAGATAGATAGATAGATAGATGGATAGATGGATAGATGGATAGATGGATAGATGGATAGATGGATGGATGGATGGATGGATGGATGGATGGATGGATGGATGGATGGATGGATGGATAGACGACAGACAGACAGACAGACAGACAGATAGATAGGTAGATAGAGATGGTATATTGATAGAGCACCCTGAGGGTTAGCAAGGACTTTTAAAGATCTTAATATAAGCAGAGTTTAAAGTTTACCTATAAAAGTTATTTATTAGCCTTTCTAATCATATCTCAGAAGTGCTGAATAATGCTTCTGGCAGTGAGAGGAAGAAGTGAGAGGAAGAAGAAAGGAACAATGTGACATTATGACAGTGTGACTACATTAAGGAATATTTAATAGGATTGAACTAACCTTTCAAAAAATAGCATAAGCCAAGTGTGGTTTTTTTTCTACAGAGGAGAGAAAAACTAGTCTGGTAATATCTGAGCTTGGAACTCAGTGTTGCCAGATCACCGAGCCCTTGTTTCTAAAATGCATTTCAGGAACACACGTGCTGGTCCTGAGAGGGAATCTGGGGAAGAGTCCCCAGCAGCACTGTGGGAATTTCTACACACAGATTGCTCTTTGAGTTAGGAAGTGAAATCTGCTGATTCTTTCCATGTTAGATCCCAAATCCACTGTGTGTATAGGCCAGGAGCTCAGGAGGATCATCAAACCAGTTCTGACAGGCTGACTTGGTGTCAAAGGTCAAGAAACCAGTTCAGAACAAAATGAGAAAGCTGCCATGTAGAGCAGAAAGGGGGAGTTCAGACTGCCAGAGGGAGTCTACCTGCTGTTCTTCACAACCTCAACACCTATCAGGATGACCTACCATCTTCTGGATCAGTACTGAGAAGAACGCACAGTCAGTTATACACTGGTGACTCTTTAGTGCAATCAGTAAAGGTACCCTTTCAGATACCTCCAAGCCCATCACAGAATCATCTGGAAGAGGTACACTGACCTGCCTTGTCTCGGTGATGTAATGAGATGTGTGTCTTCTGAAGACTCGTGCCATTATTTTCAATGAAACATTTAAACGTGAAAAGAAAATAGCGTTAAATAATTTTGACAGATCATGATAATTAGAAAGCAATTGGAATCTGTCTATCCAAGTGAAAGAAGTCAGTGGACCAGCTCTTTGAACCTTATTTTGCAACCTTTAAAATCCTAATTCTACATTTAGATGAGATTCTCTCCTC
>NW_022196895.1:17919980-17926449 GCF_008632895.1 Mastomys coucha | reverse complement strand
TCTCTCTCACACACACACACACACACACACATACACACACACGACAGTCTTTACTGTATGAAATCTGACTAACCATTTACTTTCTATGCCACTTTTCTTCTGATAATTCTTTCCATTGTTTCTGTTCACACCTTTCAGACCTTCCATTGCATACAATTCTCTCAAAAATATGAATGAAATATAGAAAAGAAAACATATTAAAATATCAGCCTAAAGTGATCAATAATGACTATTAGAATAATGTAAGACAATGATAAAAGCTGAACACAGTAGCATCTCCAAACAGTATTACACTTAAATATTGATAAATCATGTGTGCAAACAAGGCACTTTGGCCACCCCTCCATTATCACAAGTTGAGCATCTGTAATCTGAAATTCAGCCAATGTGATATACATGTGATTCCAGGCCACATGCTCACAATAAAACACAAGCACAACTGAAAGTATTGTATAAAATCACTCAGAACTCATAAGAGCACTGAGAATAAACAATTATGAGTGCCAACCAAATAAATGTCATCTATATCAACCCCCCTTCCATGAAAACTTGGGGAATGTTGCTAAAGGCATTGGCAGGAGTTGGGGGAGAAGATTGTAGGAAGTGGAGGATGGGTGGAAGATTGTGAAATGCTGTCATCTGAACATGGTGTAGCTGTTGCACATGCAGACTCAATGTCACTGTAGTTTTCTCCTCAAGACCTGAATAAGATCAAGCCAGTTACAATTCTAGCATGGATGAGGAGCCCCATACCTAGCTAAAGAGCTATTGGTAGCTGTCACATTATTCAGGCATTATTCAGACCCCTATTTGAGAAGATGGCCCCATACTCATGCACATAGGGGCAGCGCTAATTAGATTTAGTGGATACTATAAAAAATATTTTGTACATGTAACTACTTGTTTAAAGATGGAATGAAGAAAAGGTGTGTAAAGTTCAAATAAAACTGAAATGTATTTTATGTTTTGACTTAGGTCCCTTCCTAATCTTCTCTATATAAATATTTCTAAATATAAAGTCTCCTGAAATCCAAAACATGTCTGGCCCTGAACACTAATATAAGAGCCTTGGACTCTATTTGGAAGAGTTCATGAGAGCCAACTTTTAAGAACTCTTTGTCCAGGTAGAGACGACCTGATAGTTTCTGAAAAGAAGCAAGTGGTGGGCACATAACTGCACACACCCTGGGGGACTGTCCCCACGGTACTGGAGAGCAACCTGACACTGAGAGCAGTTATGTGCTACACCAAAGGTCCCACACAGAGTAAAACATACAACCTCGTTTTGTAAGTCACACATTGTTCATCAAGGTGCCATGCACTTGCTCGAAGATGCTTCAGTGCTTCTTCAAACACACAACTTAGAAAACTGCAAGGAAGATAGGTGACATGATAAATTTCCAGCACTCTCCATATTGCAATTGATGCTGCACAAGAATCTTATCAGCAATTTTTATAGTCTATTAATTAATCCTGTGTCAATCATGTCCTTCAGGGGCTTAGCTCTTACCGATAATATTTATTCAGTACCGGATCACAAGTGTGCCATTCTGGTCATCATAGGTCTGACCGTCATAGCTGAATGTCTTAGGCCTCTGAGCCCCTCATCTTTCCTACTCCTCACGTCTGACTAGCTATGTATTCCATGTTCTGGCAGCATGGTTTTCCTATTACTTCCTTCTACTTCTGCTGAGAGTCTAAATCCGCTGTTCAGTATCACCTTCCTAAGTCATAGCTTACCTCACAACCGCTCACCTATCCTTTCAATGAATTTCGTACATTTTGCCTTTGAAAGTATAGCAGGCAAATACTGTCAGTAGCCTCTCTTGAACAGGGAACTAAAATCATTCAGAAGGCTTAATAGAATTAATAGCAGAAGCTCCCTAGATGAAACTCCCAGAATTGGTGTTAGAAGGCAAATGTATATGTTAGAAGACAAATATATAGAAAGACTATACAAAGTTCACAAAAGTTATTCTATTTGCAGTCGTACTAGGAGGGGAAAAATGATAATTGAAGAGAAATTTTGATGATGCAGTTTTCTAATAAATTGGGAACAATGACCCTTGAAGGACCATAAAGAAAGTGAATGTCAAGATAATTTATTATTGTTACATTATCTACCTCATTTTTCACTTTGTCTTACTGAACTATGATATCCTTAGAAAGCACCAAACATCCCTAACATTAATGAACATTTGAGCAGTGCATTAAAAAGCCAAAAGAAAAGCCCTGACCCAAAGCGCTGCTGACTTTCTCATTTCTTTGCATTTCAACAGCAAAAGCGTTAACTGGGGTGAGTGATGCATACGATTGCTGTGCATAGGCTTGGATTTAGAAGGCAGATGAGTAATGGTCAAAGGTTCGCAGACCTCTCTGAAGAGATACCCCACTTTCACAGGCAGATCGGCTACCCCTAACCGCATTTCAAATGATATCCAGAGACTTGCTGACAGCTGTTGTTTTCATTGTAGAAGAGCCAGTTTCTATGCATGCCGCTTAGACAAGCATTTATATGTGATCGGCGGGAGGAATGAAACCGGTTACCTGTCCAGCGTGGAGTGCTACAACCTGGACACAAACGAGTGGCGCTATGTGTCGTCTCTGCCTCAGCCTCTGGCAGCCCATGCAGGAGCAGTGCACAATGGGAAAATATATATTTCAGGCAAGCCATTCTTCCATCTTTCTTTGCAAAGTTCCCTGTCCAAGGCACTTACTTGACCCAGATGTGTCTGTCCTTCACAGGGGGTGTGCACAATGGAGAGTACGTCCCATGGTTGTACTGCTATGACCCGGTCATGGATGTCTGGGCCCGCAAACAGGACATGAACACGAAACGTGCCATCCACACTCTGGCTGTGATGAACGATCGCTTGTACGCAATTGGAGGGAATCATTTGAAAGGTGTTTTCTCGTTTGTTATCATTTTGGTTTGTTGTTGTTGTTGTTGTTGTTTGGTTTGGTTTTTGTATGTCCAAGCAGCATCTGCATCACATGCTCTTTGCTAAGGGTTTTCTTGTTGGATAATCCCAGATAACTATGTAAAAAGCATGTTGACTAAATGTAATCCACTGTGTATAAATTAACACTTCCCTGGAGCGAGCACTTACTGTGTTCTAATTCTGCAGATAAGATTATGTTTAAGTTACTATACACATTAAAGAAATGAATAATGACATCTAGGGGGAAACAGGAGCATTAATAACTAAAAAGCACTATTCATCGTAACAGTGAAGCCAGTGAAATAAATTACTCTTTATCTCCAAAGTTGTAGTAATGAATTGTCCTCCAGAAAGTTGTTTTTTGCTGCAATCATAAAGAACTGTGCTCACAGGTTCACAGAACTAATGTATGGATTTTTTTTTTCTCGAAGCAAAAACTTGGTGTCTAAATTTAGAATTATTTAAGTCGCGAGTATCAAACAATCTACAATTCTCAAACTGAATTGCTTTTTTGGACTTAAAACAAAAGCACAGTATTTGTAAAGCTGTTGCTTGGCTGCTTTCCTTCCCTGGACATGTTTGTAGCTGCAACCTTTTACAGTTTACACCACTTTATAGGATTGTGGGTGTATATAACACCACATTTGGTGGGAAACAGATCTAACCTACCTTGGGCCTAAGTTTACTTAACTCAACACTTAGGAAACTGTTCTAAAGTGAACTCCAAATTCCCTGCCAGCTCCTGAGCCCACCAGAAACAGGCTTTGCTGGCAGTGGTAAAGCCACCCTGCTCACTTTCTCCAGCACAACAGGAGTCTAGAGGAAGGGTAGACATAGAAAGGTTTTCTAATTCATATTTACCCACAAATTTAATTTTAAAAAGCCACATGAGCTAACTTTTATGTCTATAATTTGAGTTCATGTTCACCCAGAAAAGTTGATGCCCTAGTGTGTGACTGCCGTTCACCTCCATGTCCCCCACAATGGGAGAGGATTCTCTTTCCAGCTGTCACAGCTCCATGTGCTTGTTTGTTTGTTTGTTTGTTTGTTCCTTTCGATTTCAATGCATACTCCATTCCCTCACCTCAATGTTTTAGATTAATCTTTTGAAATAAAATATGATTTTTTTCTCATTTCATTTTCATAAGACATTAAATGTCTGAGTGACTTTTATATCCAAGATTTTGGGAATTTGGAGTTCACTTTAGAGCAGTTTCCTAAGTGTTGAGCTGAGTAAACTTAGGCCCAAGGTAGGTTGGTATCATGGATCTGTTTCCCAACGTGGACCGAAAGACTGCATAGTAACACACTGAGTAAGAAAACATGTGAATGCACACACATGAGCATGAACATGCATACATCAAAAGTTGAGAGGGTGGAGAATATATAGTTCAGTTAGTGGTGCTTGCCTACCTATGATGCCTAAAGCCCTGGACTGAAAACCTAGCATCAAAGAAAACAGACATGATGATGCACACCTATAATCCCAGTACTGAGGAACTGGAGGCAAAAGAATCAAAGTTTAGGATCATCCTTGACTATATACCACGTTGGAAGCCAGCCTGGGCTACCTGAGACACTCTGCCTCCACTTCTGTGTCTGTCTCTGTCTCTCTCATATATTTATATATCCTATATACACATATAAATGTACATAAACACACATATATACCTATATTTATGTGTAAATGTTTATATGTAGTGTATGTGTGTGTGTGTATATATAATTTCAGAAAGCATAATGAAAAAGGAAAGTTATGGTTTGAATCCCAATTTGAAATAAATTAAATGTTGTCTCATCCCATTCAAGACATGTATTATAGCGTGTCTATAAAAGAGGGATAATGACTGTGTCCTTTTGTGAGACATGTACTCAACATGTATAGTATGTATGAAATGAGGCGTACGTGCCTCTAAACAACACCTTAGAGTCTCAGGATCTAGACTTTTTTCCATATGCTCATTTTAAGTAGATGTAAAATTTGCAGTACGCATATTGTTCTATTGTAACACCACATGTATGGTTTATTTTGTAGAAGAAATTAGTGGCCCAAAATAACCTTTCTGCTTTCTCGAGAATAAAAATTATCCCTTTGAATTTGTCTTTTCAACTATGCTTGAAGAATCATGATTTTGGTTAATGTATGCATATATATTTTCAGCTAGAATTCCATATCATGCATTTAAGTAGACAAAATAACATCTTTACTGTCCTTCTTTCTTCTGTAGCTCAGGCTGGCCTTGAAACCATGATCTCCCTGTCTCAGTTTCCAGAGTGATGAGATTACAGCCCTGTGCTCCTCCTTCTGCCTCTTAGAGGAGTTTTCCATAGCTAGGGTAGTAGAGTGATATCTAAGGTTTATCTCTACTGCCCGCCCCCACACACACATGAGTAGGGAGGCAGCAGAGACAAAGACCCTCAGAGCTTTCAGCTCCAAATCCAAACCCTGATCCTTGAAAAATACTCCACTAATCAATGAAGTTGTTTATACACATAGGTAGATTCTAGGAAAGGCTTAAGACTCTGAACAATGAATTTAATTGATTAAACTATTTTGAGAGAATTCAACATTTAAGAAAAGCAATAACCTTTAGTCTCTGAAGGTTTGAGCTCCAATGCACATGTATCTATATTCAGATGCCACCTTTATAAAGCACAAGCACGTTAGTTGTGTCTAATAAATCATTTTAATAAGGTCTACGCCTGTGTAATCAACTTCATGACGCCTGCTTGGGCTAATCCAAAATATCCAAAGGCTACTGTGGGTTGTTTGTTTGTTTTCAGAAGTTTTAATGCCTCCCAATTTCACTAATGAAATTATGCATTTGTGTCTTCATTTTTTTTTCCTTTTCTTAAATTTTTTTCTTTTTTTTATTAGATATTTTCTTTATTTACATTTCAAGTGTTCCCCCTTGTCCTGGCTTTCCCTCCGAAAAGCCCGCTATTCCCTCCCTCCTCTCCCTGCTTACCAACCCATCCTCTCCCACTTCCTGACCCCCCACATTCCCCTACACTGAGACATAGAGTCTTCACAGGACCAAGGACCTCTCCTCCCATTGATGACCAACTAGGCCATCCTCTGCTACATATGCAGCTGGAGCCATGAGTCCCACCATGTGTACTCTTTGGTTGGTAGTTTAGTCCCTGGGAGCTCTAGGGGTACTGGTCAGTTCATATTATTGTTCTTCCTATGGGGTCAGCTCCTTGGGTCCATTCTCTAGCTTCTTCATTGGGGACCCTCTGCTCAGTCCAATGGATGGTTGTGAGCATCCACTTCTATATTTGTCAGGTACTGGTAGAGCCTCTCAGGAGACAGCTATATCAAGCTCCTGTCAGCCAGCACTTGTTGGCATCCACAATAGTGTCAGGTTTGGTGATTGTATATGGGATGGATCACCAGGTGGGACAATCTCTGGATTGTCCTTCCTTCAGTCTCTGCTCCACACTTTGTCTTTGTATCTCCTTCCATGGCTATTTTGTTCCCCCTTCTAAGAAGGATCGAAGTATCCACACTTTGGTCTTTCTTC
>NW_022196895.1:17904886-17919771 GCF_008632895.1 Mastomys coucha | reverse complement strand
GACCAGGCTGGCCTCGAACTCAGAAATCCGCCTGCCTCTGCCTCCCAAGTGCTAGGATTAAAGGTGTGAGCCACCACAGTCCAGCTGTTTTCCTTCTTCTTGAGTTTCCAAAATCACAATTGCATTGTCTTCAAAGTTACTTCTTAGCTCCAGCACTGTTTAAAAAAGAAGTAGCCTCAAATGGACTGTGAAAGTCACTCTTTCCTCCATGTCGCCTTCTCCTGTCACCTAGGTTTCTCCCACCTTGACGTCATGCTTGTGGAGTGCTATGACCCAAAAGGCGACCAATGGAATATTCTCCAAACTCCCATCCTGGAGGGTCGAAGTGGCCCTGGCTGTGCGGTGCTTGATGACAGCATTTATCTAGTTGGGGGCTACAGCTGGAGTATGGTACGTGTTTGTGTTTCTCCCCTCGTCCTTCTCCTATATGTGCTTGCTTCTGTTTATTTCCTGCAGTATATCATCATGCTGTATGTACCCTTCAGAATGTCAGGTTTATATGCAGTGACACAGCACTGGGACCAGGAGACAGAACTACATGATGCAGTAGACATGGTTGCTAGTCCCCCATCTGTTCGAGAGCAGACATTGCATCTCCAGCTTGCTTCTACATCCATGTACTTGTGATCCTGTGTGGGGAGCTGCAGCTGCCACCATATATATATATATGAAACACCTGGTCTCCGGCCAGAGCAGAGAGCATTGATAAACAAGCCCTTAGTTGGAAAAGCTGAGTGCCTCCAGTTTGTGATGCAAGCTGGCATGATTTCTCATAGCCTATTATGCTTTGCCACGTAGCCGATGCTGATTGGGACCAGGGAAAGTATTTAACCCACAAGGGCTGGGGGCTGGATAATTAGGAGTAAGTATGTAGGGAATAGAAGTAAGTAGATATAGAAGTAAGATGTAAAGATAGAAGTAAAATGTAAGGATAGAAGTAAGATGTAAAGGATAGAAATAAAATAGAAGTAAGATGTATGTAAGAATAGGAGTAAGTAAGATGTAGGGAATAGGAGTAAGTAGGAAATAGGAGTAAGTAAGAAGAAAGTAGAACGATGTAAGAAGTAATGTAAGTAGGAAAATAGAAGTAGTAATATGTAGGTCGTAAGATGTAACTAGTAAGATGTAAGAAGAAGATATAGAAGAATATAAGAGAAGCTAACTAGAGAAGTAAAAATGAAGGTTCCTGAATAAACTGCATGGAGAAGATCTCCTTGTTGGCTCCTTATTTCCACTGGATGGAAAGGTGGTGAGACAATCCTGGTTTTTCTAACTCAAAGCCAAATACAATGATTTTCCATGTGTTCTGTAGAAATTGAATAGGGAAGTAAAAAATTCTGACCAGAATGGGAAAACCATGGAATTTAATTCTTCAATCTCTGTAAATTCTATTTAGGGCATGAGATTAGCTTTTCTCCCAGTCTCATGTAGAAAATTTCCTAGCATAAGCAAAAATTGAAAAGACAGTGGGCCGTCCTTTCCTGATCACCCATGACATCATCCATCAACAGCCTCTTTCTCTTAAGTTTGTTTAAAAAAATGTGAATCTAATTCACAATGTCCTATTTCACCTTAAAGGTCTCAGTATTTATCTTTTTAAAAAGTTATTCACTTATATGAATGTACTATCACTTATCTTACCCAAAGAGTTACAGTAATTGCTTCTTGCCAAATCCAAACCTAAATTTTTCCTATTGTCTTATAATATTATATGTTTTAAATTAGAACATTCAAATCAAGATCTGGTAAGTCTCACAAATATTTGATTATCATGTACCTTAGATGCCCACTGCCAAAAACATTACCTCTGACACTTTTAGTTTTTTGACTTTTTGACAAAATAATCTCACTGTCATCCAGAATACCCCACATTGAGGGAATGACTAATAACCTCCTTGTACTGTCATTAAAATAGTTCTTCAGACTAGATGTTAGTCAGGAGTTGATTAGGCTTTAACTTTCTATTATTTTTTATACTTTTATTTTGTGTTTATGCTATTTTTCTGTAAAAGAAAGAAAGGAGGGAAGGAAGGAGGGAAGGGAGGAAGGAAGGAAGGAAGGAAGGAAGGAAAGAGGGAAAGAAGGAAGGAAGGGAGAGAAAGTAAGTATCTGAAAAATGAGGCTGTGTGCTTAGATTACATATCAGGAGACACCTCAGGCCTAGCTGTCAATTTGATTACTCTCCCAGTGATGCCTATTTTTATATTGCCTTATTTATCACTGTTAGTTTTATAAGATCAGTTTGGAGTTCTAATAACATAAGTTTTATTTATTTTGCATCAAGCAAGATTATGATGTAAGTTTTGAGACACTTTTAAAAGTTAGTTATATAAAGGCAAATATAAGTTGACAGATAAACCTAGATTTTCAGACATGTGCCTGTTGTCTGGAGCAAATTTCTCACTACAAGAGTAGAGATGCATCCAAGCAGACATCAAGAATATACATTCAGAAAATATCATGAGTTTCATTGGGAGATTTTGTTTCCTATGGTTGAATTTGGAAAGGGAAATATTACTCAAGCATTAGCCTTAAAGTTGACAAAGATGCCAAAATTAAAGCAATTGTTCATTTGCTGTGTGGCCTCTTGAAAATAAGTAAATCAATATATGTAGGTGTTTTCAGTCTACTCTTAAAATGCCTTGCTATCTTGGTTCTATTCTCCCCCTTAAAAATATAAAAACAAAGAAATGTTATAACAATCTACTGTCCATTTTACCTCAACTATTTAAATAGAAATATGAATTTGTCTTTATTTTTCTTTAATTTAAACCTACTGGAAAAATTCCTATTTCGGGTCAATTACTTGAAACTCACCATTGAGCATTAGATACTTATTTGAGTTTGATCACTAGTTATCATAAATATACCACAAGGGCCAGACAGGTTGCTTGGTCAGTCAAGTCCTGTTTTACCTGCCTGAAGACCTCAATTTAATCTTCAGAACTCTTACAAAAATGAAATAGCTAGATGTGATGGCTTCTAATTTCAGTGTAAGCATCAGGAAGGTAGATGAGGCCGACACTAGCCTACTTGGCAAGTTCCAAGTCCAGAAGAGATCCTATCTTGAGAAAGAAAGGATGGACATTTGTGAGGAGCAACCTAGAGGTTGTTTTCGGTCCTCCACAAATATGTATGCAAGCATGCTCACACAAGCACGCACGCACACACACACACACACACACACACACACACACACAACTACAAGATTTTGAAGTGTCAATTTCAAATATTTCCACAGAATACAACAGTTGATAGCCCACTGAGTTGATTTATTAAGTTGATTTGAAGTGTCTGAGGCTAAGCAGAGGTCTTCCCAGTATAGCTGTGGAGATTGTCATCGCTGTTCTGCTCTGAATACCCTCCCCTAAGTATTCCCTTCTCTGCCATTCCAGGGTGCCTACAAGTCATCTACAATCTGCTATTGTCCAGAAAAAGGAAGCTGGACAGAACTCGAAGGTGATGTGGCTGAACCCCTGGCAGGCCCAGCCTGTGCAACAGTCATTCTACCAGCCTGTGTACCCTACAACAAATGACAGCAGGAAACCCTGGCATAGTGCCACAAGTAGGATGCAGGGACAGGTGACATGCTGTCCTGCGTGAACCATGCATTCCAATGGTACAACTGCCCAAATCCACCTTTGGTTTCTGATGACTTACAAGTGACCATAGAAGAAAGAGACCTGGTCTTGAGCAGAGAGACTCTTGTTCGCAACTCAGATCACACTCCAATTGCTGCGGTGACAGACTCTTCCATATCAGGCTGGTTTTACTTTCTTCCGCCTTTACACAAACTCACATGGAGCTGAACTTTCAAAAAGGGAAAGATAAACCACAGAAGCCTGGCCCCAGAGACCTAAGATCTGTATTGTGCATTGTTTCCTAACTGCATGTGATAGACTTGGACATTTGGAGAATATTTTGTACATGAATGATTTAAAATCCAACCCACCAAATGGTTACCCTGTATTCCAGAGACTCACTTGATTCTGTATTGGTAAACGCCTGGCTTCTTCACCAACCCCATAGGTAACACAGCAAAGGAAAACCACAGAAGATGGAAGACAGGCACCTGTGTTTCCACACAATCATATTTCCTATTCCTTACAGCTTCCCGTGGGTTGGGGAAACGTAAGCTGTTGGTCTCTTTGGCAATTGTTCTCTGCCAGAGTCTTAACTATGTGTCTTCGGTACTCCTTGAAAATTTAAACTAAGCACATCCTGTTGCTCTTCAGCTCCCAGAAATGTATGCTTCCCCATTTCTTATAGCATTTTAACTAGTGAACCTGAGGACAGTTTGCCTCAAAATAGAAAACCAATGACTCCATCATGGAGTATCACAGGAATTCTGTTGGATAACAATTTGTTCCACATTGAATCCATAATAAAAACTGACAAATCACTTTCAGAAATTCAGGTGCAGGAAGGAAACTTTCTCTCAAGTGCAACCCAATTATCTTTCTGGTTCTTAAAACACATGACTTCCAGCTGACTTCAGTGGTTCAGAGCACTTGCTTCTTAGGTGGAGGTCCTGGGTTTGATTCTCAGCACCCATGTGGCGACTTACAACCATCCATAACTCCAGATCCAGGGCATCCATTGCACCAGGTATGGATGTAGTGCACTTACAAACTTGCAAACAAAACACCTGTACACATGAAATAAAAATAAATAACTCCTTCAAAATAATTATTTAAAAAAATGGACTTGCAAACTCATATAGTACCTGACTGCACACTTCCTCACCTTTGTTTGTCTGGCTCTAGATACCCAATTCTGATTCTTCCTCCATTCACCCCATTGTTTGTTATCACTGGAGATGCCTGGACTTGGTCAAGTGAGCAATTGATTCTTGTTCTTAGGAACTCAACACATAAAAAGATCAGGAGAGCATAATATGGTCTCTTTGTGGCCAATCAGAAAAGCAAAATTAAAAGAAACGTGAATTAGCCTTTCAAGCTCATCTGAGTTTGACCAACGCTGTTAGGCACTTACAAGAACCAATATATATATATATATTTTAATCACAGAAATGTTGCACCCTTCAATAAATGTGATATTAAAAATACCAAGTAGGGGTAGCCACAGGTGAGAACAAACGCCTTCATGGGAAGCTTGCACAAGCATCTCAAGGTGGCTGGGCATACCAGAATCCAATGGTGTTTCTACAGAAAAGTGCAATCTTTGTTGTTTTTGTATTTATTTGTACGTTCAGATCCAAAGGATCCGTTGTAAAAAATATATATGTGAATATATATACATAACCAGTGCAATCAGCTTTCATTTCCTTTTTCTTGAAAACATATGAATATATAGAAAGAAAGACAATAAGAATACGAGAAGTGCCCACTGGCATCCTGGAGAGCATGAACTGTTTCCAAAACCTGATTCTCAGCTGTCACCGTTTCTCCCGAAAGTCGCTGTTTATACAAGGGTATCCACTTTTCCTTAGATTTGTTCCTTGCTTTATTTTTTATCACTAGCCAAATTAAATAAAAACATTTATGAGAACTCTAAAGCTTTCTGTATTTCAGAGAGATGCAAACTTCCAGAGTAAAAAGTGAATAAAAAGTCACAGAGGATGTAAATTTTGTACAGGACTAGAATGTAAATGAAGCTTGCTTGGAAGGGGAAAACTTTAAATAAAACTTTATGTATAAATTCAACCGTCTCTCATAGACCTCTTTATAGAACACATACAGATTGGATTGTTTCAAGGTTTATAATGTATAGATGCCTAAATATTTTTATTGTACATATATGCCTTACAGATCTACTTTACTTCCTCATGGGATGGTAAAGCATAGAGTATAGACAATGTGAAAAATTACAAAATGTTTCTCAAAACCTTTTATGAATGTCTGTGAATGTATTGCTAGAGAGGTTTAACTAAGGAAAGACCTACTTCACATGTGAGTGACACAATCCCATTGACTGGGTCCAAGACTGAATAGAGATAAAAAGGAAAAAATAGGATGCGCACCAGCATCAATGTCCCTCTATTTACTGACTATGAATATAATATAATTAATATGACTTCCCCAATACCATTCTCATCTTGATGGACTGTATGCACTGAAACCATGACCCAACATAACCTTTCTTTGCTGAAGTCAATTTATCAGGTATTTTGTCACAGCAGCGAGACAAATAATTAATGTAGTAGCTCATAGATCTAGAGGTTAAGAAGTCTAATATCAAAGAGGTGACATCTGGCGAAACGCCATCTTGTCCTATCATACATTGAAAGTAAGGACAGTTACACCCACACATCATGATAAGGTTAAGCACCTGATAAGGAGCAAGGTTTGGACTCCTATCAAGACTTGAAGGTCATTCTCTAGCTGCCTCAAAGAAGTGTTTTCTACTAGTCCCTTCATTATCATGGAATTTAATAGGGAACTGTTGGTTTTCCCCACATAAATAGTACATGCTATTAAACGTAATGGACACTTATGATCTACTTGTGGGTCATTTCAGAAAACTACAACCCATCAAAGCGGAGACTTATGATCTCGTTGGCAAGGGCTATAGCGGTGTGAATGAAAAGCTGGGAAGGATAAGAGGGCAGAAAGGAGACTGGTTTTGTGACCTTGGAAGGTTAAGTTTTCTCACTCATAGTTAGTCTTCATGTAAAAGTAATAATCTGTTCCTGAAAACAGATATGAGAACCAGATGTAAAGTACCTTGTAAAATGCATGCACCAACTATCCAATGCAGTGACCAGGCACATGTTTTAGCCTAGCAGGACGGGCACCCTCCTGTGTGCCCTTCAGCCACACAATCATGGTGCCCTTTTCTCTTCTTAGTTCATTGAGCAACATGGATTTTGGCTGTTCCAAAGATACAGCTATGTTCCTCCACATTCTCCCTTACTTGTGACTTTTTTCCACAATGAGCATCATTTAAGGCCCAATATGATCTATAAGATGCCTGTCCTTCAAGGTTCAGTTCAAAGTCTACTTTCAATCAGCCTTTGTGATCACACCACTTATGTGAATGGTATTCATACTACTTTCTTTTAACCAAAGGCTTCTCTGGCTTTCTCTAACCTAGGCTATTTGCAAGGTCTAATAATCTGACCCTTATACTAAATTTGAGGTTCTTTGAATTTAGTGATGAAGCATAACACTGAGCCACAAGATAGTTGCTAAGTAAAAATGAAATCTTAGTAAATTACTAATATGCTTTAATTGTGTAAATGTGGTCAAAAACACGGGGAAGAAATGTAATAACCTTTAATGCACCATCCAAAATAGCTCCTACCTTTTGGAGTCTGAGCTTTCTCTAGGCCTTTTTTATTTATATGTTTATGCAGTTTATAAGAACTAAATATACACTTTTAATATGAATTTTATTTTTTCCAAATTATAATTACATCATTACCCCCTTTTCTTTCCTCCCTCAAACTCCTCTGATGAAACTCTTTGGCTCTCTTTCTCTGAATCATGGTCTCTTTTGCTTTAATTATTGTTACATGTATCATGTATACATGTGTATAAATATATATTACTAAATAATAAATCCATCCTGCTCAGTTCGTATGTTACTCATATGTAGATGATCTCAGGGCTGAACAATTGGTATTGAGTAACTAGTTGGGTGGGTTTTCACTGAAGAAGACTTCTCCCATTCTCAACACTTCCGAGTTACTTAGAGTTCTGTTTTGAGAGTTGAGACCCTGTGAGTATTCCCTTCCATGTTAGCATGTCCATTGCCATTATCCTTGTTCAGATCTTGCCTAGACAGCCATGTTGATCAGACTTCATAGATGTGGTGGTTTAAAGAAAAATGACCCCATATGCTCATAGGGAGTGACACTACTAAGAAGTGTGGCTTTTTAGAAGTAGATGTGGCTTTGTTGAAGGAAGTGTCACTGGAGGTGGGGAGGACGAGCTTTGAAGTCTCAGAAACTCAAGTCAGGCCCAGTAGCTCACTGTCTCTTCCTGCTGCCTGTGCATCCAGATGTAAAACTCTCACCATGTCTTCCTGCATTCCACCATGCTCCCTGCCATTATAATAATTGACTAAACCTCTGAACTGTAAGCCAGTGCTAATTAATTTATAAAAAAAAATTTACTTTCTTTATGAGTTGCTGTGATCATGGTATCTTTTCACAACAGTAAGACCCAAACTAAGACAATAGGTGTAGCATCTATGACATTTCTAAGAGACATGATCTCACAGCTCTTACAATCTTTCTGCCCCCTCTTTTCCAATAATCCCTGAGCCTCAGGTGCAGGAGTTGTGCTCTAAGTCTATCAGTTTGGACTAAGTACTACACAGTCTCTCATTATCTGCATTTTGATGTGTTATGGTTTTCTGAAATGACCCACATCTGTTGCAAAGAGAAGTTTCTTTGGTAAGGGGTAAAACTATATTTATCTGTAGGTATAAGAATAAATATTTATAACATAGTTAAGAATTACACTGTAGGTTCTCTTCTAGAACCCATGACTTCACTATTCCTGAGCAGTTGGCTATGTTTCCAGAGCCAGGTATAGTTCCATCATGTTGAATGGGCTTTAAGTCCAACTAGAGAGGTATTTGTCACCACCAAGGTATGCTTGCTACTACTGCACCCTTACTGTTACCAGGCCATGCTGGTCAGCGTTGTTGTTCACAGGGCCTAAAAGCAGAAATAAGAGTTATTTTGGGTTCTTGACCAGTTTTCCAAGAGACTCCCAAATCACTGCAGGCCATCACTATTCCACCCAGAGGTGGGAGATAAGTCTTATTGCTGAAGATACTATGTCTTTCTAACCCACACCTCAGAGGACTTGAGCCAGATAGGACCAAAAAAACTCCTCCCTGAGGGCTAGCTTTTATAGTACCGGAAGATACCATGCAAACTTCTAAAAAAAAAAATAATAATAATACAGCTCTCCTACTAGCTATGAGCATGCACTTTTATAGCCTAAATTTGGAATTTTGCTACATGACTCCATGCCATGAGGTGGTATGTAGTGCAATTTTAGCAGTTCCCTATTGTACTCTGTGGATGGAGACTAGCAAATTCTGAAGGCTATGGTCATGCTATAGCACTCTGGCATGTTCTTTGTGATTCCCACAAGTTTACTAGGACTGTGGTAGCATTATGCTTGAAAAAGGCACAAGTTCTATTTCTCCAATGACATTGTTCATTTGGCTCATCTCTGACTCTTTTCCTCATTTAACATTTCTGGTGAGACTTGCTACCACCCTTGCCCTGCTTCCAGGCCTCGCCAGAAATGCTGTGGTGAGCTGTTCTTTCCTTGTGAATGAAATTAGACTAAGACCCCACTTGAAGCCAGATGGCATTCATACAGTTCACAGGAAATCCTTTACTTGTCTTACAAGTTTTCCTTAAAAGCTACTCAGACTATTAAAGCCATCTGAAGTGAGATGCCTTATTAAATTAATCTATGTCTCTTTCAGTATGAATGGCCATATTAATCTAACACACAGGAAAGAAAGAAAAGACATTAAAGTCAAAATTCCCTGGGGGATAAATGAGCTACATGAAGTCCAAAACCACGATTGAATCCAGGCCTCTTGCTAGACCACCCTGGGATGGCCATCTTCTCAAATCATTAAAACACTTACTATCTGTACTATTCATATAACATCTAGAATAGACTTCCTTATGTTGATGGTAATATATGTTTTTATACATATATATATATCATACATATATAATTTACACACACACACATATATATGTGTGTGTAATGTGTGTGTGTGTGTGTGTGTGTGTGTGTGTCTTGTTTCAATTAAGCTTTGTGATATAGAACAGGCAAATCCTGAAATATGTTTTCTCACAGACTTTGTGTATAGTACCACAAAATATAAGGAAGTAGCTGAGGTATGAGAATCCTTGTTATAATGGAACCATAGATAGCTCAAAATAGTATATCTATTCAAAATGTTAGCCCTACCTTTTTTAAAACATAAGTGGTGGTTGGATTTTCTCAATTGTGATTGCCACAATTTCTATAACAGTTTTTGATACTAAGTATTTAAGTAGCTTCAATCTAATTGCCTTTGTCAGATGGAATGCTTTTCTACTATTTAATAGTCCTAAAAGCTAGAATTTTAACCCTACTGTGAAATCTCCTTACAGTACACAAAAGGGATAGCACCAGTGGAGTTCTGTTCCCACCCCAGAAAATATTGCTCGAGATGTTCTCTTTATAATGAAGACGGGTCTGAACTTACTCTCTTGGTATTCCCAGTCTTAAGCTGACAGTCTTTTATTTATTCCTTCTGCCCACTCTACACAAATCGTTTTGGTATACACTGTGAAGTATATGACTATGCACAAGTAAGTATAGTGATGGTTCATGTGCATAACAATGTACAAATAAGTGCTGTGGGTGTTCCAGACAGAAAGGGTTTAGAAGAGAGAGGGAAAGGGGTTCATGTGACAGCAGTTCAGAAAATAGGTAAGAAAACATTGATTTTTTTTCTATTAATGTTTGTAAGCTAATCATTAAGAATACATTAAATAAAACAACCAAACCATTTTCCTATATAAAAGCATTAGGGTAAAGATGTATTACTACAATCAACTCCCGGTTAGTGTGTTGAACGGCAGCCTAACTAGTGAAGAAAGCATGAAGGCCAGGAACATGAACTCATGTTCAACAGCAGGCTAATGGTAATATAAGGCCTCGCTAGGGAATTATAAGAATAAATTGGAATTAAGTTTATTAAAAATTTTCATAAGTACAGCATTCCAATGTGAGCTAATGTTTTAATCTCTAAGGTCATTTTCCAGTTTTGTTCCCAAGTTGATCAATCTTGTTTCAAGACAGAGACTAAAGATACACAGAAAGGAAAGCAGAAGCCTGGTAGTTATCACAGAGAGATCGAGTGATAAAATGCAATCCTAGGGAGCCTTGACTGTGCAGCCAATCTTCTCAAAAGAAACCTGGAGCTTGGAGCTACAGAGTTCTGCAAGAATATGGAGACCTACGCCAAAAACCTCCAGAAAGCAGAAGAGAGAAAATGACAGTGCCAACTACACTCTAAGTGAAGCTGCTCAGTGCTTTGAGACGTGAGAATCTGAAACTGGAAATATTGCTTGGTGGACCAGCACCAGCACAACCAACCAAACAACCAACCAAACAACCAAGCAACCAAACAAACAAACAAACAAACACAATTGTGTATAGTTCAAAGCCCTATGAGTAGGGGAAATAAAAGATAGAGTTAAATATTTCTGAAGGGGGAAATCTGAAGTATATTTGAGGGCTGAGGATAATGGTCAAGTTCAGCCAAAAGCCTAAGGACTTACTCTCAGGATAGGCTCGATCCAAACACAGGCTGAGTGAACCTAACAGACTCAGCCCTTGATAAAACATGAAATTAGGTGCTTGTTTCTTCACTCGACCTGCATAAGAGGAAGTTAAAATGAAAAATGCCAAAGCATTGCATTTAGCCAAAATGTATTGAAATTTAGAAAAATTACTTTCATGACTTAGAACTAACAGAATAAAACAGGAAACAGAAAAAGACTCACTTCTAATATGGACTTTGAAGTAGAGAAGTAGATACAAGTGATAAATACATTAGTAAAATACTTGAAAAGTTAACAAAATAACAATGTAGAATTGTGCCATAGCATTAGAATCTACTTTTTAAAACAATTAGGATTCTACAATTAGGATGTCCTATCTTAAACTGTCAGTAGAAGAGCCGGAATTAGCTACTTTCCTTGTTGCTACATTGAAATGCCTGGCAAAAGCCAGTACATGGAAGAAGGTCGATCTGAGCTTAGAGCCTGAGGTAGGAAAGTAGTGAAGCAGTTTAAGACCACACCGCAGCCATAGGCAGGAAGCAGAAAAAAAATCAATGTTGGTGCTTAGCTTACTTTCTCTTTTGTCTTCAGTCTAGGACCTCAGCCTTCTGAATGGTGCCATCCATACTCAGGGTAAGTACTCACACTTCAAGTAATCTAATCTAGAAACAACCTCACAGGTATGCCCAGAGGTATGTCTCCTGAATGAATCTACATCATGTCAAGCTGACAGCCAAGATTAGCGGTTATCAACAATATCAAGGACAAATTAGATCCAGCAAAGAGATAGCAAGCTGGAACGGAGACAAATAAAAAATAAAAATAAAAATTGATGTAAAGAGAGAAAAATGAATAGTTATGTGTATTAAAGTGAAAGATACTTATGAAATCTGCTCAAAATGCATCACTGTACTTTTAGAGAGAAGAGAGGCAATAGGGAAGTAGTGTTTCACTCTTAGCCCAAGCCAAATGCCAAGAAACAATAGCAAAGAGGTACTCTTCAAAAGGCAAGGGTGTGCCAAAGCTAATAAAGGATGTCAAGACTGGTTAAGGAAGCTCAAGGCAGGATAAGGACTAAGCCACCTAGCACTGTCCTACAAAGCAGTGTGTTAAAAGTAGTTAAATGCCCAAAAACAGAAGAAATGAGCCTTAAAAAATAGGAAAGGGGTTGGGGGAAAACCACAGTATTGTCAAAGGAGAAACAATGTGGTTTTTAACTTAGTTCTTGAAGGAAGTAATGAAAGCCAGACATTTCAGGATAATATGAAAGGGCTAAAGAAAAAGAGAAGCCATCTCAGAATTCTATGTCTGGTGAAAAATAAAAGACAGAGAAGGAAAAGCTAAAAGGCTTCACTAGCAGCTGCTCTACACTCAAATGAACAGCAAAGGGGAATTTCATACTAACCAAAATGATCACAGAGGGAAGAGAGCACCTAGGAATGAAGGACAGCAGAAGAAACACTGAACATGTGACCAAAACTGAGCTTGGGATCTACAATTATGAGGTTTTCCTGATGCTTAAAACACATCAACAACTAAAATGTCTGAATCATCCAAAAGCCAGAAAGGGCAATAAATGGTAGATAGATTTCTGGAAACACTAAACTACTGATATGCTAAGTTTCAAGAAAAAGGCTAAAGTAATAATTCGTAATGTCTAAGATATACGTTGTGGTTTCTAGGCTCGTCATTAACAGAATAATAACATGCAAAATTAGTAAATGAATAATTAAAATGGAAAATTTTAATTAGTTTATAAGAAAAAAGAAAGAAGATAAAAGAAAATAGAAAAAACTTAAATAAGAAGAAAGTGGTAAGAGAGAAGTGAACACACAAACACAATACTAATTTCATTAAAGAGAAATGGATTAAATTTTGCAAGAGTTTTTTTAAAAAAAAAAAAAAACTCCTCTGCTGCTCACAGGAGAGTGACATGGCAAACACAGTGATGTACTCATGCCATCAGCAGAGCATGAAGTCAAGATGTGGTTAACCAAGAAAACAAAAGAAATTAAACATCTCACAGCAAAACCAAAAGAAGAGAGTCACATACAGAGTACCACCTCCAACATCAAAATAACAGGAACTAACAATCATTGGTCGTTAATATCTCTCTACATCAATGGGAGACTTCAACATTCCACTCTCACCAATGGATAGATCAGCAAAACACAAAATAAACAGAGAAACAATGAAACTAGCAAATGTTATGAACCACGGACATGTGCTCCACTATGTTCATAGCACCTTTATCCATTATAACCAGAAACTGAAAACAACCCAGATGTCCCTTCAACCAAAGAATGGATGTAGAAAATGTGGTTCATTTATACAATGAAATACTATTCAGCTATTAAAAACAAGATTACAAATTTTTCAGTCAAATGGGTGAAACTGGAAAATATCATCTTGAGTGAGGTAACTCAGACTCACAAGGACATGCATGATATGTACTCACTGATAAATAGATATTAGGCATAAAGTACAGAACACCAATGATACACCCCACAGACCTAAAGAAGTTAAACAAGGAGGAAGGCCCATGCAAGGATGCTTGAATCTCACTTAGAAGTGGAAACAAAATATTCATAGGAGGCAGAGGGAGAGAGGGAAGTGGGTCAGAGGGGTAGTAGGGGAATGAGGAGATCAGGACCAGGTTTAAACAGAGACAGAAGAGAGGTTCAGAGGGCCAGGAGAATGAATCTGCACCTGCTAGAGATGGAGGATTGAGGAGAATCTCTAGGAAGTCCCAGAATCCTGGGATGGTGGAGGTTCCCAGGAATCAATGCAGGTGATCTTAGCCAAGAAGCCTAAAAATAGGGACAAGGAACCTGAAGAGGTCACCTCCTGTAGTAAGGCAGGACCTGCAGTGGAGGGATAATGACACCAACCACCCACAAAACTTTTTACTCCAAATTTGTCCTGTATAAAAGAAATGCAGGGACAAAGATGGAACAGAGACTGAGGGAATGACCAACCAATAACCAGCCCAACTTGAGACCCATCCCATTAGCAAGCATCAGTCCCTGACACTATTAATGATACTTTGTTATGCTCGCCGACAGAAGCCTAGCATAACTGTCCTCTGAGAGGCTCTACCCAGCAGCTCACTGAAACAGATGTAGACACAGCCAAACATTGGACAGAGGTCAGAGACAATTATGGAAAAGTTAGGATAAGGATTGAAGGCCCTGAAGGGGATAGGAATCTCACAGGAAGAACAACAGAACCAACTAACCTGGGCTCTTGAAAGCTCTCAGAGACTGAGCCACTAACCAAAGAGCCTGCATGGGCTTGATGGAGGTCCCCTGGCACATAGGTAGCAGATATGCAGCTCAGTCTCCACGTGGGCCCCTAATAACTGGAGTGGAGACTCTCCTTAAACTGTAGCATGACTGTGGGATCTCGTCCTCTTGTTTGGCCTCAGTAGAAGAGGATGCACCTATTCCTGCAGGAACTTGATGCACCAGGGTTAGAGGTTGGCAGGATACCCAGGGGTGGCCTACCTTCTCAGAGGGGAAGATAGGGGGAATAGAGTAAAGGACTCTGTGAGGGGGACGAGGAGGAATGGAAAGAAAGAAAGAAAGAAAGAAAGAAAGAAAGA
>NW_022196895.1:17902512-17904876 GCF_008632895.1 Mastomys coucha | reverse complement strand
GAGAGAGAGAGAGAGAGAGAAAGAAAGAAAGAAAGAAAGAAAGAGAAAGAGAGAAAGAGAAAGAAAGAAAGAGAGAGAGAAAGAGAGAGAGAAAGAAAGAAAAAGAAAGAAAGAAAGAAAGAGAGGAAGAGAGTAAGAGGAAGAGAGGAAGAGAGAAAAGGAAGGGAGGGAGGGAGGGAGGGAGGGAGGGAAGGAGGAAGGAAGGAAGAGAAAGAAAGAAAAAAGAAGAAAGAACGAATGAACAAACCTATTTTAGATAAAGAAAATCATTTGACTATGAGGCTAGACAGATAGTTGAGTAGCTAAAAGCACATGCTGCTCTTATACAAGGCCTGCATTCAACTTTGAGAGCCCAAGTCATATGGTTTATAACCACCAGTTTTTTCTAGGTGCACAGAATCCGACACCTTCTTCTGACCTCCACCAGCACTTACACTGATATCCAAATAACCACACAGATATATAATTGAAATAAAATTAACATTTTAAAAGAAATTATTGATTAGAAAGCAAAAAAGAAGAAAAAGAGATGTAGAGTGTGAATCTGTGTGTGTGTGTGTGTGTGTGTGTGTGTGTGTGGTGTGGTGTGTGCACATGTGTATATATGTGTGTATGTGTGTGTGTCTGTGTGCATGGATGTGTGTATGCATGTGTGTGTATGTGTTCTTAGCCTTTTAGACCATTTTCATGGTGCTTTTTTTTTTTTTAACAGTGCTTTATTTTTAAAACACGGTCAAAGCACCCAGGATGTACATACTGCATAGCACCCAGTGTCCATCCTCCAATGGACACGTGCAGGTCTCTCATCCACCTTGAGAAGAGTAACCACAGCCCAAAGAACTCCAGAACTCGGGCAGATCAAGGGTGAAGGGATGCTGGAGACACAAACATAGAATGAAAAGATGATGGTTTGAATTTAGAAAGGGAATCGTGGTTTCTCCTTTAAAAAATCAGAGAGGCTTGTTCACAGGGGAAAGGTCAAGAAACACATTAGTTGGGCTGTCTATTAAACCTTTATTCAAGGTTGACCCTTTCAGTGCCAGCAGAGGCAAATCAAAGGAATTAAGTGGGCAATGAGAGGTTAATGCAGAAGCAGATAGCGCTAATAAGCTCCAAGGGGCCTGTTTTACCAAGGCTCTGTTAATCTGCAGCGGCCTCGCTCATTCTCTGAGTGTCAGTGTTCCACACCAATTACAGATTTCTGAAGGGTCACCCAAGCAAAACTGTGCCCTTAATATGTAAGCCGACACTGCTGTAACTAAGATTGCTATTGGACTGCAACAAATCTCCATGATCTTGATATTTGAAAATCCAAATAGATGGTTTCCATAGAAATGAATAACAACATTTTCAAATTACTTATTCAGGATTAATCCACTGTAGCTCTGCAAAGCAAATACATTTGATGAGGCTCAGTAAAGCAGCCAATGAAAAATAAACCAAGATTGTCCAATAAGGTGATTCCAATCACTAATAGGAAATATCTAGGCACAGTTAAAATATGGGCTTAAACAAAGTGTTATTTTTTAATTTCAAGTGTATAGATCCATAAAATTAATTATTGGATATGCCATAAAGATTATCAGATGTGGTTCTAAACAGAAGAAAACAACAAAGCCTACACAATCACTAATATTTCTATCCAGTTTTGATTCTGTTGTTTCCTAGCTGGGTTGACTTGGGCTGGATACAGTCTTTTTCTCCAGCCTTGGTGTCATCAGTCACAAAATGGGAATGACAGGGCTTTGTTCTTGGGCTAATCAAATAGTTTTGTATTTTCCACATGTGGAATGATGACGGAATGCTTTCAAGACCATTGTTAGTAAAGAAAAGAAATAAATCTTTGAGTCGTGGAGCTGGTCTCACGGACTCAAATAGATCCTTTTGTAGTGTGTGCTGCTCCTATTTATTCAAGCAGGGTGAGCCATAAAGCTGGGGAAATCTCTAAAGAATCAAAACCGAAAAAACAAATTGTCTTCAAATGTTGTGTTGCTTTAAGCCTACACACATACACAGATGATGATGATGATGATGATGATGTTGATGATGACAATGAGATGTTTAGTTTTAAGTCTTTCATTGTGTTGAATATTGCAAAATATTTATACTTGCAGCATATATACAAGAATGTTAAGTGGAGTTTTTGCTATAGTCCCAAATTTAAATTTGTTCAAATTTAAATTTTAAAAAAATCTACTGTCTTTGAAACTGCAGACAGTAGATATTTAGCACCAATGTGTGTTAGTTTAGATTCTCTAAGAGTGAAACACTGATGAGGATTGATATATAAGAAATATGCTGGCCTTATTTATAATAGCCAGAACCTGGAAACAACCCAGATGTCCCTCAACAGAGGAGTGGATA